>NC_091821.1:437435397-437630397 GCF_038994185.2 Dermacentor albipictus
AACTTGTGCAGAAACTCCACTGGCGTTGACTAGAGAAGAGAGAAGAGAAAGAAGTTTAATGACACGAAATGCCGAGAGGTCGGCCTGAGGTATATTCCTCTAGCCAGCTACTCGGCATTGGGGGAAGGGGAAGTGGGAAAGAAAGAGGGAAGAAAGAGGTGCATGATGGGTGACGATGACGATAGAAGGAAGATGTAGAAAATATGGCAAGCAATTCCGCATGCTCAAAGTCTGCAGTCCAGGCCCGTAATTTTTAAAAAGTTCAGTAATGCCTTGATGGCCTTAAAACTCGACTGAGCGTCTGGCCAAGAGCCTAAAATAACATCCTCCGACAACGGTGCGCTGTCGAGACACGTAAGGTCCTTGACCAACCTATCACGCTCTTCCACAAACTTAGGGCAGTCACAAAGCACATGACCTATAGTCTCAGTCACATTGCACACCTCACAGTGTGGAGACTCGGTGCGTCGCATGAGGTGCACGTATCCGCGCGTAAACGCTACCCCCAGCCTTAGTCTGTGCAGAAGACTGGCATAGCTTCGTTGAATTTTCGGTGGTAGCCTAAAATTCATGGTGGGGTCCAATCTCTGGAGTCGTCTGTGGCGATTATCTGGATTGTCCCAGTGCTTTGCTGTCAATTTTCGGATGACACTGGAGAGGAGACAGTTGGCGTCCGCTCTTGAAAAGGGAATTGAAAGCAGTGACTCTCGTTCTTCGAGTGCTTTCTTCGCTTCGGCGTCGGCCAGTTCGTTGCCCTGTATACCACAGTGACTAGGGATCCACTGAAATGTGATGTTGTGGCCGTTTTCTTGCGCTAAAGTGTAGAGCTCGGCAGTTTGAAGAGCCAACACTCTATAAGCGCTTTCTTTCAACACCACTCTAAGTAGTTGAAGAGCCGATTTTGCGTCACTGAAAACTGTCCATATTTGAGGAGGCTGTCGCACAATATATTGAACGGCCTCTCTTATTGCCACTAATTCCGTAGATGTTGTAGTCGTCTTGTTATGCAGACGAAACCGTCGAATGACTTGATGCGCAGGCACGACGAAAGCCGCACCAGACGCATACGACGAGACCGAGCCGTCTGTATACACGCTCACCGAGGAGTCATATTCTTTCGACATATATTCAAGTGATAAATGTCTGAGGCCGACGGTAGGTATTCGCGATTTTTTAGAAATTCCGGGAATAGATAGACGTACCGGTATTTTGGACATTACCCATGGGGGCATATGTGGAAGGTCAGCCGGGGCAAAGTAGGCTGGTATGGCAGATGCTTGACATTTAACGGCTCTTGAAAAAGTGGAGTCCTGGCGTTGACTAAGTATGCGTAAGCATTATGCCACTTGCTCATCTCCACGCAGCCCTGTGTTTATTTATTTATTTATTTATTTACTTATTTATTTATTTATTTATTTATTTAAGTGCTGTTTTTTTTATTGATATGATATAAGGAGATGTTGGCGCACAATTTAAGGCGCCGGCTACTCCTCATCTCTTGAGTGGTTCTATCATACATCGTACAGGGTTCTAGGTTACATATCAAATAGTCTTTTCACACAAGCACCAGGACTTATCACGCAACGTTTCCACGGGAAGACTATGACGTAAGGAATACATGGTACATACAATATACAATGTAAATGTCTCCAGACTTATTTAGGTGAAAGTCTCAAAAGTACAAAAGATATTGTCGCCTAATAACACATTGTCTAGTCAGTGGGTGGTACATACATCGTGTAAATGCATTATCACATACAGTCTCAACAGAACAGTCAACATAACATAATTCACAAACAGATGGATATATACAGTGACAATGAAATGAAGGGAACAATGAAAGCGCTAATAACGTCCAGCAATGCCGCTGTCTTCAAGAAAAGTATTTAGTGCTTTTAAAGCACTCTTTTGCAAGGCCGTTGTTGGCCAAGGGCCCAAAAGTTTCCTTAAACTGAGAGGTCTGCGGTCTAATTTAATTAGCGCTGATTTAAGTCGGTTTCTTGGTGTGTCGTGATGTGGGCAATCTAGAAGGAGGTGATATATATCTTCGTCTACAAATCCACAATCACATTCGGGGGTTTCCGCACGGCCAATTCTGTGTAAGAAATGCTTTGTGCAAGCAGTGCCTAGCCTCAATCGATGAATAAGGGTTTCCATAGTTCTATCTGATGACAATGAAAACTTGAATTCAATAAATGGATCAATATGGTATAAGTCCGAGCTCTTATAATTCAGGTCAAACCAAGTGTTTCTAGACAATTTGAGAGACGTTGTCCTTATAACGCAGCGTAATTCATCCTTTGATATTGGGAGCGGAGCCGTATCATCTTTTAGGTGTGCTTGTCGTGCATCGGCTGCTGTGTTGCCAGGAATGTCGCAATGCCCTGGTATCCACTGGAATGATATTGCATGTTTCGCTTCGCTTGCCTTTGTGACGTTTTTAAGTGTTTCATATATTATACTGTTACTGAATGTTTTCCCCTTTGTGTTGCAGAGTGATGTTAGAGCCGCCTGTGAATCGCTGAAAATTTCCCATTTTTGCGCATCTCTTACTGACAATATAAATTTTATCGCACATAGGATTGCGAACAGTTCAGCCGTTGTAGACGAAGTCGCACGAGATAACTTAAATGATTATTGTTTGTTGAGGTGCGGTATAATGAATGATGAAGTTGAAGAGGTTGCTGTACTGGAGCCATCTGTATAGACGTGTGTGTATGCTGAATACCGCATATATATCTGGTACAGCGCTGGTTGTTGAGCAGCTCGAATGAACATTTCTCTTTTGCTGAATATCCCATCTACTGAAAATTCGATTTTTGGAACAGTAAGCAGCCAAGGAGGATATTCGATGTCTGAGTTCCAAAATTCATTTCTTGGCAATATGTGAAGATTTTCTTGAATTTCTATATGAACATAACTTCTATCTCGTTTCATTATGTCTAGAGCCAATGGGTGGTTTTTATACTGGGTTTGAAGACGGAAATAATGCCGGCATGTTTCTGTTCGCATAACTGGAAATGGTGATTGGCGAACCTCAGCTATTAAAAGAGAACTAGAAGTCGATCGTGGAACTCCGAGACATAGGCGTAGTCCTCTAGCTAAAAGTCTTTGAAGTCGCTCTTCTGACGTGTGGGAAAGTCCGTGTAAGATGGGCGCGGAATACGCAACTTTTTGTCGTAATAATGCATTGTATACAGTTAGCATGGACGATACTGATCCGCCCCATGATGTGCCTGCAAGTCTGCGAAGTACAGTCACTACGGCATTGACCTCGTTTTCGAGTTTCTTTATGTGGGGTGCCCAGGATAGCTGCCTATGAAGTATGATGCCTAGAAATCGATGCTGTGTGACTATCATTAGAGGGTGTCCTTCCAGATTAAGAGTGAAATTTTTTAACTGCCTTAGAGTGAAGGGTAATACAGCTGTCTTTGCGTGTGATAGTACCATTCCTCTCTCTCTCAAAAATTTGTTGATTATATTTATGCCGTCTTGCAATGCCATTTGAAGTAGTTGAGTATTAGACCCAGATGTCCAAATACACACATCATCTGCATACAGTGAAAATTTTAACTTTGATGGCAGCCTTCTTGTTAAATCAGCCATGACGCAGTTAAAAAGGAAGGGGCTGAGTACGCTTGCCTGTGGTACTCCCTGTTTGACAACATGTTCAGCACTCTTACCTTCACCCGTCTGAACAAATATTTTGCGACTTGATAGAAATTCAGAAATCCATCGCAAGGACCTGCCAGACAGACCAAGTTCCAACATGCTTCGCAAAACATGAACGTGACTAACTATGTCAAACGCCCTCTTGATGTCTAGAAATACTGCTATAGTCATGTTCCCACGTGCACGCTCGTGTTCCACACAGGTTACTATATCTAATATTGCATCCATTGTCCATCTATGTTTTCTAAAACCTACTAAGTAGTTGGACAGCACATTCGCTTCATTACACCACCATTGAAGTCGCGCGTCAATCATTTTCTCCATTACTTTGCATTAACAACTTGTCAAACAGGGCGGAAGGATTCAAGGCACAAGGGCGTCTTACCAGGTTTTAAAATTGGTATGATTCGAGCGACTTTCCAAGAGTAAGGTACAGTTTCCTCTATCCATAAGTTATTATAGATGTCTAAGAGAGCATTTGTACCTGTCGGTCCGAGGTTTCTTAGCATATTGTACGTAATGCCGTCCGGCCCAGCAGCAGACTTTTGGCGACATGATGCAATTGCACATTGAAGCTCGCTTAATGTGAAAGCAGGATCTAATTGAGGATGTTGGGCCCAGTAACAAGCAGTAATTTTTCGCTTAGCCAACACTACTGAAATATCAAACTCTTCACATTGCGATGAGAAAACAGGTCTGGAAATAAGCTCACAAAATTCATCTGCAACTATTATTTCACACGTGTCCCGTGCTACAGCGAGAGTACGAAATGGGAAGCTCTGTGTTACAGGTCCGCTTAAAGAACGAATTACTAGAGAAATTCGTGGGACAGCCGTGTGAGGAGACAGCGTGCCGCAGAAATCGCGCCAGCGCCATTTGCCTAAATTTTCCATTCGTCTGCGCATTACATTGTGTATTTTCTGAGCGTTTCTGTATGCTTCTAAACTTCCGCTCCGTCGGTAAGCTCTTTCGGATCGGCGTCGGATGGCTCTTAGGTGTTCATATTCTCCGTCAACTGCAGCATAATCTATTGGAATTGGGACCTTCTTTGTACATATGTTCATATTGTCCTGCAAAAGTTCGGTAAATTTTTCCACTGTTGCATGTTGATTAATTTTATCCGTTAGGCAGTACCGAAAAGCTTGCCAGTTGGTTAGTCTGCTGTAACGCCTGATATCACAGTGCGTGCTAGGGTGGTTAACAAGGATGGGAAAATGATCACTTCCACGCGTTTCCATGTCTGTTGTCCATCCCACACCATTCACCAGATCATGTGAACACAGGGTAACATCTATGCAGCTTGAGTAATTATATCCACGAAGGAATGTTCGCGACCCATCGTTTAAAACAGTCAAGTTGCATTTATCTATGGCGCACTCAATAACGTTACCCCGTGCATCACAATGATCACTGCCCCAGATGATGTTGTGTGCATTGAAGTCGCCACATATAAATACATTAGATTGAGCTATTTTGAAGATATCCACTAGCGCGTCTACTGAAATCCGGTTTGAAGGTTGTAGGTATAAATTAATCACTGTTATACAGAGCTTGTCAAAGGATACTTTACATGCAATGAATTCCGGGAAGTCTGAATCACTGGACTGAATTTGATAAGATGGTAGGTCCTTTCTGACGCACAGGAGCACTCTGCTAACAGCACCTTGACGAGAAGTCTTGTATATCACATAATTTGAGAGGCGAAAGTCGTCATTGATTCCCGCCTCTTGAATACAAAGTATTGGGAAGTTGTATTGCACAAGTAGTTTACGAAAGTCAGCACACTTCCTTCGAAGACTGTTGGCATTCCACTGAAATATGGAGACATTTTTGTAGCGGTTATTCATGTACTGCCTGCCGCAGATTCGACCCGGATTGTTGACACAATAGGGCTTCTAGAGGCAACAAGGCTTTCACTTCTGGTAGGTTGTTTGCTTCAGGCAGAGCAGATAGGATCGCCTTAAGAGCTGCGAAAAGCATTGGCAAAATCAGTTGTGTCGCCGATGCTGTGGTATGCTCGCTATTAGCTGGTGTTACTTCTGCAGTAGATGAGTAAGGTCGCTGATAGAAATGTGTGCGAGTACTGGAGCTTTCTTGTGTATTACTTTCTGCCTGTTGTCGTGTGGGTTTCCGTAGCACTGATGCATAAGACTGCGCACTTGACTGTGATCCTCTTGATTGGTCTCTTGATTGCACTGTTGGTTGTTCTCTAGAGGAGGAATAGCTTGTTGGTGCTCTTGGCTGTGGTGGTTCCGGTGCCCGCTGAGGTGGGTGATCTGGCACTGGATGGACAATCTCAAGGTTTGGGGTGGCTTCATTGCGTCGCGGTTGTCTTCCATGGATTAGTTGATGTCGACGCATTTGTGCAGCTCCTTTTTTCTGAGGGCAGCCTGAGAAGGAGGCAGCATGGTTCCCCTCACAGTTTGCACATTTAGGTTGAAGAACTGACTTGCACTCCTTGTGGTCATGATCTTCTGAGCAGATTTTGCATCGACGTGTGCTGCGGCAGGTTTTCGCCATGTGCCCAAATCTCTGGCAATTATAGCAGCGAAGTGCTGGTCCTAGGTATTCCTCGACTGGGTGACTGGTGAAACCCAAGTAGATTCTTCCTGGAATAGGGCGATCGTCTCTGAAAGTCAGAATTACCGTGTGAAGTGGATGAGACTCTACTGCTCCATCTTCTTGGCGGGAATACCTTATCTGTCTGCGTGCCGATATAACTCCTGCGTCTTTCAAGAAGTCTAGGAGTTGTTCGTCCGTATACTGCAGAGGCACATGTTTTACTTTCCCAACGTTTCCCGTGTATGACTCGGGGATGAAGGGCTTCACTTCCAGGCCGCCTACACTTGAGAGCATCAAAAGGCGTTTCGCCGACGCTAAGGAAGCAACGCTGACACTGAAACTTCCATCTCTGTTCGTCCTGAAAGACTGTACTTTTTCTTTGGCAGCGCAAACTATTTCGGCAGACACTCGGTTTGGATTTACTTGCCAAAAAGTAGTACCTTCACTTGGACGAAAGACAACCGGAATGCCTTCGGCTCGCTTTTTCTTGTACGTGACCAAAGTAAATGGTGGATCTTCACCCATCTCTTCTTCATCGCTTAGCTCATAATTCGATGTTGTGTCATCGTACTTGCTGTCTTCTAGGCGAGGCTTCTTGCTCTCGGCTTCACCGTCAGCCATTATTCCTGAATTCGCTGAAGTTGATTCCGAGTTGTGGAGAACCAAACGTGCCGGCTTTATGAAGCTTTGTGACGCTTGCAAGGCCCCAGGCTTTTCATTTCGGCCCGTAGCATCATTCATATGGCTTGGAACGTTTGGACGAGCATAAGGCTTGTGACGGTGTTCTCGGCGTCCGACCACCGTAGCGGCAGGGTAATGGCCAGATCCTTAAAAAAGAAATGTCGTACCTGTAAGGCGCCTGGCTCGTTGAACCTTCGCCCGACGTCTTGTTAATCAATCGTCGTCAATGGTAGCCGTAAATGTCCAAAAAACCAGAAAACTCAGAGCACCGCACAAAAACAGCGACCGAACAGATGCACTTCATCATTTAAGTGCTGTTGGCCTCTAGTTCAGGCCTTAGGCAAGAGTGGGTTTTAAATAGAATTCACACTAGTGTGAATTTTCAGACAGACATGTGTGAAAATCCAATACAAGCATGAATTTGCCGTCACGAACACTGGGAGGAATACACATGTTAAATACAAGAAAGAAGAGCACAAGTTCTAAAATGTTATCTCTGGAAAACGCTAATCACACATTTGAGTGCGTTTGACAACGCAAACCTTGAGAAATGCTAATTCCTGTAATAATATTGATTAACCTATCTAGGAAAAATAGAAGCGCAGGTATGCGAGTATTACTTATAGCAGTGATCGAACGAAGCAACGCAAGTACATCTAGAAGAAGTACACGAAGCTGTGTAGTAATAGATTTTACTAGATAACATGTGAAACAGTATTAGTAGAAAGTTCACAGTTCAATACTTCTAAGTTCTTTAAAAAATTCATCAGTTGTTGGACTCGTGACTACATCTGTAGGCAATACATTCCAGTCGTAGATAGTGCGAGGGAGGAATGAGTCTTTAAAGGTTTTTGTTTTGCACGAGTACCGACGATTTTTTTCGGGGTGATAAGAACGTGTAGGGCAGCAGGTTGTACGTTCGATGAGCGTGTCTTGGTCGATTTGTAAGGTGTCACTGTGTAATAGGTAGAGAAGTTTTATCCTCTCGTGATACCGCCGCGTTTGGAGTTGTTCTATCCTCTGTTAGCAAAAACGCAGATGGCGATATGTGCCAACTGTAGCGATTGAAAATAGACCTGGCTGGTTTCTTTTGTACACTTTCAGATCGTGCAATGTTCTTGCTTTTATTGATATGACACAAGGAGATGTTGAAGCACAATTTAAGGCGCCGGCTATTCCACAGCTTTTCACTGGGTCTAGCCTACAACATGCAGGGTCCGAGATTACATATCAAATAACGTTTTCCTGTAAGCACCAGAAATTGTCAAGCAGCGTTTTCACAGTAACACTATGACGTAAAAAATAATTGGTACATACAATATACAAGCTAAATGACTCCACAGTTCTGTAGAAGAAAGTCTCAAAAATACAAATGATACTATCGCCTAATAATAGAGTTCTTAGTCAGCGGGTGGTACATATATTGTGTAAATGCATTTTCGCATATAGTCACAACAGAACAGTCAACATAACACATTTCCACAAACACATACATATATACAGCGACATTAAAATGAAAGGAACGTTAAAAGCGTTAATAGCGGCCAACGATGCCGCTGTCTTCGAGAAAAGTATTTAACGCTTTTAGATCGCTCTTCTGCAAGGCCGTTGTTGTCCAAGGACCCAAAAGTTCCTTTAAACTGGAAGGTCTGCGGTTTAATGTAATTAGGGTTGATTTAAGTCGGCGTCTTGGTTGCGCAATGTTAGTGTCTGTCGAAGGGTCCCATACAGATGCCACATATTCTGATATTGGTCGGATAAATGCTTCGTATGCTTTAAATCTTATCTCAGGTGCAGAATTGCCTAATGATCGTCTAATAAAGCCGAATTGTTTCAGTCTCCCTTTTAAGCAATTTTTCATCAATTATCAATCTTATCAAACTTCATCCGATCAGTATAAACCTTTATCCACCCTTATTGGTCATTGTCAACCTTATCGGACTCGACCCGAGCCTTATATATCCTTATCGGTCGTTATCAACTTTATCGCAATCAATCCGAATCTTGGCAACCGTAATCTGTCCTTATCCGCCTTATCGGATATGATGCGACCCTTACCAACTCTTATCGTTCCTTATCAACTTTATCGGACTTGATCCGATCTTTATAGACCCTTATCGTTGCTTATAAATCTCATCAGCATTGTTCCGGCCATTATAATACCGTACCGCTCTTTCGCACCTTATCCATCCGAATTGAACCATTACCAATCGTTTATGAGACCCGTTTAACCCCTCATCACTCCTCATCATACTTGTCAGCTCTTGACTGCTTATCTGTGTTGCGCGACGCCAAGCCCATAAGCCCTCAGATGTCGGTGGCATTTCGGTCAGCGATGGAACGCCCTATTGAAGGCGCTTAGCGCAACCACCGAAGCGCATTCGGGATGTGGGCTCCTTGCTACGGCTACAACTGCCATCTAGCATTTCCCGCGGCGAAACAACCTTGCTGTGCCACTTGTGGCTGGTAGTGGCGTTCACGAACGCTCACTCCAATCGCATGGGATTGGCCGAGAGCCCGATGGGCGACTCCTGTAGGCGGGAGGAAATCATCGGGCACCTATTGTGTATCTGTCCTCGCTATGCTGTAGAACGCCTCTCTCTGCCGGCAACTTTAAACCAACTTGTCTCCAGACTATCCTCTCAGTCAAAAATACTCGGACAGTGGCCACAACCGTCACCAGCGCAATATGCGAGCCGTGCACTAGTGCAGTGGCTGAAGTGCACCGGTTTGAAGGACGGCTCGTATCGTCTCAGTGCATCATTCGAAATGGCCTCCATGCTCTCTCTTCCACTTTTCCTCTTTCTATTCCCTCTTTCCGTTACCCACAGTGTAGCGTAGCAACCCGGACGCTCGTCTGGTTGACCTCCTTGCCTTTTCTCTCCTCGCTTTCTCTCTCTCTCTGTATATATATATTTCGCAAAATCGGAATTTTCCTAATGTCTAAAATGATCCTAGTAGGCTCTACATGCGGTCCTAGAGATGGCTTTTATTCCACCATCACTAAATGTTTCAACGAACCTTTCAGCACAACTGTTAACCCTTGACATTTGTTTCGTACCGCCCGGTACAACACATTCATATGGTTTAGATATATTCACTTTCTGACAGCGTAGGTATTGTAGATGCCAGCGTTTGATTGTTTCTCTCCTCAGCCGCTGCTGGGCTGGTCTGATTGTACAGCGTATTCCTGGGTGAATTCGATAAAGGCAATAAATAATTAAAGGAAAAGGATGTTCAGCCCAGTGGCTAAGACGCTCGGCTTCTGAGCGCGGTGTTGTAGGTTCGAAACTCGCCACCGCCATTTTTTTCCTTTCAAATGTATTCAAATTTTTTTATGGATTAACTTGTTCATAGCGATTCGTCTTGCGTGACAGACAGACCGACTGGTTTGCTCGTTGGGTATAGGCATTGAAATGCTTATGCATTTAAGAACAAAGCATCGCACTACCACTCGTAGTCAATTGACTTACTGTGCAGCTCTATCTCGCATCTCCTCGTAATTCACTTGCAATGGAAAAGATTAAAAGATTAGCACTAGCATAGCCATCGATCCAGGCAGCGATACGCGTCGGTACAACTGGCAAGCCGATAGCGAGAGTACCGGGCCGTTTCCATTCGTCGCATTCGAGGGGGGTTTGGTGGACATTCGTGGTTTGGCAAGAATTCTTTTTCTTTTCTTTCTTTTTTAGCCAACGCGAGATGAAAAAGTCGTAGTATAGATTTTAGACCGCTCGAATATTGTACATAAAGGGTCAAGCTCCCTCGCACAGCCGACATGCAAAGCGCCTCGTTATCGGACTTTTCCAGCACAGCATCACCGCATACTGCAATTCGCCGCTCCATCCATTTGGTCAATTGTGACAATTATATTTTTTTCTGTTGCCACGGTAGTCACATTACTTCCTTAAGGTCCTGCAGTTAGCCAAGTCATTTAACAATTGCTACATTACCAGATGTTAGCCATTTACATGCCAACAGCTTTATCAGATGAGCGAAAAAAAATAGAGAGTATTCTAGAACGATGATCGTGCAAACGCGGCCCAACATTATAGGTGTGTCCCGCAATTTACGTGGACCGGCCCAGCTTCCAGGAGGGTCTAACGGAAAAATTTTGCCGAGAAAGCTAAATTGTCGAGCACATCAGCATAGCGCACGTTCACAGGTTTCTTTTTAAGTATACGTAGTTAGAGCAACGATCTCGCTGCTTTACTTTTTTCTTCGGAGTAATTTTGTTGTTTTTTTTGCACGTGCCTTGGTTTCGCGCGGCTTTTCTTCGTCCTTTTCTCTCGCTGGAGAAGTTTCTGAGGCGCAGACTGCTTATTTAAATCATCATGGGATTAAACGAGTAAGCCAGGATCGCGGACGCGTACCCAAACGCGTGCTATTAAAAGGAACCATCGCAAAAAGTGGCGTCGTACATAAAACCAAGTTGAAAATAAGCGAAGGCGCTTACATTTTACATCCATACATCCATGACGGGCGCAGCGGTGCGTTTCAAACCGCCGGCGACGTCTTTAAAAATGAAGCTGGTGGAAATAATAGAGGAGATAACGCAACCGAAAAACAAAAGAAAGAAATCTAAAATCCCGGCACCTTTTTTTTCTTTTTTCTTTCTTTCTTTTTTTTTGCTGCAGGGCAGATGCGGTGCCGTCGCCAATCGATTGGAAAACGGTCTCATCTCATCTCTTTTTTACGAGTAAACTAGTCCGCCCCCGCCCCACCTCCCTTCCTGGGCCTATCGTTCAGTAATTTTTGTTTTATCCTCTCTTGTATCGTCCACCTCATGCGGAGTTCTCCGGGTGAGGCTATAAATTCACATACGCTCACGCAGTGGTATCCCGAAGGTGGCCCACCCATAATTCATTACCAAATGGAGGCTCTCACGTTGGGCTTTAATCTTTCCCTGCGGCCTGCACTCATTCTTTCTTTCTCACCCACCCCTTAGCCCCATTCTATATCTCGCTTTCCATTCTCGTCTCGTTACGACTATAATGCCGTTTATGTGTCCACGCAGGCGGGCTTTCCCTTCTTCCTCCTCTGCGAACGACAAGTTCGGTCGGTTCGTGGGTCCAGCGCGGGCTCAGTTCGGTTTTCAACGGGGGCTGACCGCTCTTTCGTTTAGAGCGTGAGCTCCGGTTCGGTCTCTCGCGTGGTAACGTGAACCTCGATATCGGCCGTTTTTGTTTAACCCTGAACAATAGCGAAACTGTCTTGCCCCGTTTTGTTTCGTCAATGAGCCTCGGTAGGGTCTTGTCACGAGTCTCTTGTGCGTCTACTACATAATGAATGAGTATTCTCTAATAATGAAACCTTTTTATCGTGGACGAAACGCTTGTCATTGTCAGGCTTTGTACTGAAAACTGCGCACCTGCGTGGTCACGGCTTTCAACGTCTTGTTTTTCTGCGATATTGGTTGTCTGTCTGGGTGTGGAACAATGTATATATATATATATATATATATATATATATATATATATATATATATATATATATATATATATATATATATATATATATATGTATATATATATATATATATATATATATATATATATATATATATATATATATATATATATATATATATATATATACATATAAATATATATATATTATGGGGCGCGTGACTGTCATCACGCGCCCTACATACAGATCTTTGCCAGTCCACGCCGCGAACTTAAAGAATGGAAGTGAGGTTCCCGAAAATAGCCTACGGTTCTAAGCATTCCGGGCATTCAAGCCGGAGCCCGAACCACTCTGCACACGACGGTTCCATTTCCATTTGAGAAAAGGCGCCTGCCCCGGAGCCCCACACCGTTCTGCTGTCACCCAATGTGAAGAGAACAAGAAGGAAAAAGCGCCAGGAAAGGACACAAAATTAAATAAAACGTTTAAACTATATAAGGCCCGGAATGGCCGTACATTAATACCGCCCGAAGTGTCCTGCGCAGAACTGGAACAGTAGACAAAAATCGTGCCTGCCGATCTGTGTCGCTGCGATTCAGCGGGGCCTGAAAACGATTTCCCTCTTCCACTTCGTCCTTAGTTTGTTGCTCTTTAAGGGAGGCGGCTAGGGGGGGAAAAGATAGAGCCTAGCGTTTCGGGAAAAGGGGAGCACGAAGTATAAGAAGACGACGGTCGAAGAAATCATAGAGAGAGAAGCGAATTGTATACTAAAGTGTCTAAAAAAATACAATGAAGAAACAAGCGGAGCGTTGAAAGTTTGCTTTCACACATCTCAGAACCCCGGAGTGCGGAGTACGTGTTTTCTTTTTTCGTTTGTTTGTTTAGTTTTGCATCCCAGTGTTTGTTTCTGCATCGCCGGGTACTCAATCTCCGGCGTCGTGTTTGTGAATGCGCACACGGTGCCGCGTTCCTCCGCTGACCGCCTGGCATCTTCTTCGTGGTCCCGCGCTCGCGCTTTATTTTGGCCGTATATGGAAACTCCAGCGCGTTCCAATTCCTCGCTCTCGAGCCTCATCCTTCGGCGCCCTCTGCGTTCGTTCGCGAGAGTGTAGAAGCCTCGGGGAGAGGGCCGGGGTTCGAGCCGCAGGAAAGGGCGACGGCGAGCCTGACGCCTCGACAAATATGCACCGGCGCCGCGGTAATCAAGAGCCGACCGGTTTCTTTCTGTCGTATGTTTTACGAACTAGTTTTATTTTCACTCCTACGCTCGGCGAAGGAAATTCGAATCCACTCAGTCCATTTGCGGTCTGGACGAAAGCGCATACTCAATTCGAATTCTTTGTGCTGATCGCTCGCGGCGCTTTCCTTTTGCACTCTTGCATGTATTCTTTACAGCAAAAATAAGGCGAGTTCCGCGATTTTATCGTTGTTTATTGGTCGAATTCGCAGAATAAGAAAGACGAAGGTATTGGCGAGCTGTTCGAGGGAGGGTGGAGGGATTCCACAATGAAGAAAAAGATAAGCTAGCATGCTGTTACATTTTTGTTTGTTACGTTTTCGCTTCACTTTTATTGGGCCTCCCACGCGGGGGACGTGATCAATTTAGCAGTCGTTCTACTTTAGATTAATTCGCGCTTCGTTCTGGTCTCTTCTATTGACGATGCGCGTCCTCGTTCCGCGAGACGTTAATGGACGACAGTGCAAACATACTTGTTCCACGCAAACACCGAAGTTTGTTGAAGAGTCCATTCTCGTTTTGAAGTAGATGAAATGTAAACAAACTCCTAGCTCCTCTTTTTCGTTTAAACGCGTTTTTCCTTATTTACAATTCCGAGTTCCTTCTGTCTCTGTCTCCTTTCTTTTTTTTTTGTGGCAGTCTTTCTGGAGTCCTTCTTTAAAATTGGAAGAAAACATTGTTAATCTGCTTTCTTTTTTTAGCAAATACTGCGCATTGTGCGCGTCGGCGAACTCACGCGCGTAGTCATCTCCTCGACAGCTGCTCCTTATTGTCAGATAACAGTGGGTACAAAATTTTTTCACCTCTCTTTGACTGCTTTCGTTTACCCATCCATGCATACGCCGTTAGATTGCTCTTGCTGGAACTGCAATTTTGCTGCGAATTTGTGTGTTTGTGTGTGTGTGTGTGTGTGTGTGTGTGTGTGTGTGTGTGTGTGTGTGTGTGTGTGTGTGTGTGTGTGTGTGTGTGTGTGTGTGTGTGTGTGTGTGTGTGTGTGTGCGTGCGTGCGTGCATGCGTGCGTGTGTGCGTGTGACTCGCCTTATAGTTACGTTTACATCCCTTTATCGTCACGCGGATACGTAAAACAATAACGAAAGAAAAATTACGCAGGTTCCGACGCACATCTATAGGAATCTATAGATGAAGCTAAGCTTTCGGGACGTGGTTAAAAAAAAGCTACAAGCTTTCCTACTTCTTCGGCGCCGAAGCATAGCGTCACGTGCACATGCGCACCCGTGCTACTTGACATTGTGACACACGCACACACACGAATAGCGGTGTACTTGCGATTGCGGTCTATAATGTTTAGAGCATCCGCGGCTGCTGTGCTGCGAGACCGAGGTTTGATTCCACCATCTGCATGTAACTAAATTCTTTTTTTTTTATGTAATGAGAGCTATTCGGCAAGACAGAAACACTCAACAGCTTCGATTGCTGTAAATTTGGTGATGCATCCATGCCTCGGAGATGAGTGGTGACGGTGATGCGATAGGCAGTATTTATTGTGATCGGTGTCTAATTGGTTGATTATATGTTTTATATGTTATGATGATTATTAGCGTCATTACTGTGTTAATTACATCGATGCAAGTAACGAGACTGAGACAGCGTTGTGGCATGCGCAAGTGCAGATTGTTTCATTGAAGAGCTTGACGAGCTCGTGGAGTAGCCGGGCTACTCTGTCGTGCTTCTCTTTCTTTTACTGTACTTTTTCCTTTTATTTTTGGTCGAAGAGCGGCGCATATCCAGGGACACAAGTTGGCTCGAAAAAGGTTAGAAACAGATATCACAAAAATAATAATAATAACGCGTGACGTTCTCTCGAAATACTAATCGCATTAAAACGAAACAGTACTGAGCGGTGCTATTTAGTCTGCTGTGACAGCGATATAATTATATAGTCAGTGGCGCTATTGTTTTTAAGCTCGAGGCAAAAGTAAAGTTTATTTTCTTTTTCTTTTCCGAGGCACACGAATTTCTTTTTTCGCGCCCTTGATGTTTTACGTGTTTGATGACAAGATGCGGCGAGAGTCAGTTCGTGGTCTTCTGATTGCGGAATTCACGACAACCAACGTATGGGAAAAAGGAAGACGCGGGCGCTTGCTTGCAAAAAAAGTTTATTTGCAGAATCTATATATTACCGCAAGAGGAACTTCAAAAAGTATCTTTCATAATGCATGGCTACATGTTTCAAAACATTGTTTTTTTTTTCGTTTATCGCGCAGCAATCATCGTCACCCACGCAAAACCTGGCAGAACCAAAAAACTTGCTCAAATTAGAGGGTTTTAGAATAGAGGCCCCAATAGCTTGGGGCCCCAAAGAGCTTTGCGGGTATTAGCTTTGGGGCACGGAGGAGTGAACAGCTTTAGAATAGGGCTTTGCGTTTGCGGATAGCGTCTTGCGCTGACAGCGCCACTACGGCGTCAAACAAAAGCTATTAGAAATAGTTAAATAAAATGTACCATTTTACGATCAGAATAGAAATTTTGACTTTCGTGTATATGCATTTAATTACAATTTAGAGGTTATTCTGTAAGCAGCAAACAATTAGTTGCCCTTAGTTTTAAGTAACGAACTTTACGTGCCTTCACCAGCCAAGCTAAGCCGTGTTAGGCCTACGAGCCATAAAATCCACAATCGAACTGGGAATCAGCGGCGTCTAATACATCAATCTTCATAACACACGCTAGTTGAGGGAAAGCGATAACCACAGTGACTTCTCATAGCTTGCGAACTTCACGCGCTACCACGAATCGAACCCAGTTTGGTGCTAGGTTAGAGCCCTCGCTTCGATGGGTGCCGCCATGCTTGTTTACGCAAATATTTTGGGCCAACTTTTGGGGCAGCCGCTAAATCAGTGAAATGGCGTGCCCAAAGCAAAACCCAAACGCAGTTTGCGTCTCGCGCACGCGCAGTGGCTTCGACGCTATTTCTTTGCGGCCCCAAAACGTTTGGGGCCCCTATTCTAAAACTTTCTATTGTCTGTATTTCCGCCCGTAATGCGCCACCGATGTGCCGCTTTCAAGATGTCGTCTTGATTTTAAAAGGATTTTATTAAAGGGAGCTCGCATCGTCTGCCCATAATTGTAAAGCAGCACAGCGGCTGCTCACAGAGGATTGGCATAACGTGGCGATCAATGTGGCGCGTGCCTTTGCCCTTTACTGACTCACTCGCGTTTCTGTGTACACTTCGTTTACGCAGCATTCGCTCTGGTAAGGCTAGCGACAAGAAATTGGCACTATCTGTCTAAACCGCTTGGGAAGTGGGCCGGTTGGCGAGGATTCATTATTCTTGCGCTAGCCTAAGGCGACGCGGACAGGGACACGTATCCCAAAGAAACAAGATTCAACGGGCTTGTTTGTCCATGTTCCTGATCCTGCACTCGCGTTCTCACGCTTGTCAGGACATTTTGGGGACCACTCCTTCGTCGCAGCGAACGTGAGGCTTTCTTTATTCACGCTCTGGGGCTTCCCCTTCAACGAAACGCGATGTGCGAGCGCAAGTCGTCCAGATTATATGTGGTGCGGCTGTATGCGTAAATATCATACGTTGTCACATGCTGCCTGCTGTCGCAACATTTCGTAAATTGAGGATTCCATGTCGTGCGTTAAGCATGATGACAAAGCGTGCTTTTTCCCTGTGTGTGCGTATTTCCAGGTAAAGGTTGTTAACGAAAACACCCGCATCATCAAGTATGCTATTGCTTTTCTCATTAAGCTTTTTTTAGAAGCGCATCTGCGCTTATTTCCGTGGTAGGTACGTTTTTTTACGCCATGTTATATTGCACAGCTGCTCCAACTTGTCCAGCTTTGAATCCTGGTACAAAAATAGAGCTTCACACTCTACTGCCTCACACGCACGCATTAGATGCACTCTTCGCTCCTCCTTTAATCTTTGTCATTATACCTACACGGGGAAATAAAACACCAGAACACGACACAGCTGGCGAGAGCTCGTGATTGAAAACTTTCCCAACGAGAAAGAGTGGGACGTTTTTAATTGAATTTCCGATTGATTTCGGAGTTGTGAGCTACCGACCTTCATCTTTGAAAATCTGTCTTGCCACCCGCTATATCCGTTTTTGTGACATTTAGAGGCGTTATTTCCGTTATCCGTCCCTCAATTCCTCTGTATTTTCCATCCGCAGTCTCTTTCCAGCTTTGTAACGCCGGGAACAATTTTACTGATATAACACCACTTTCCCAAACTCCTTGATGTTCGGCGCTGGGAAATGGCGGATTGGGCCCAAGTTCAGTGCGCCCAATGAGCGCATGGTCGCAGAAAGTAGTCGCGAAAGAAATATCACAGAAGCGCGCTGAGATTCATTTTTCATCGTCGATCGACTTCTCGTGAATACCGCAACATTGCGAGCCGTGCCGTATTCTCCGCGCCATCACTCTTCATCCACATTGCGACAGGAGGGGAAGTGCATCCGACGACCTAGCCAGCATAGTCTGCCAAAATGAATCATTCCCGAGAAGAGCACATGACGACACCAACGTGAACTGGCGGTTCACGGTTTATATTCTGCTAGGACAAGAATGAATGCTTTGCGACATGCGTGATATATCTTTTGTAGTACGCCTACACATCCATAATGCGAACTCTTTCCGAACCTAAATATCTTCAGCGCGTCATTCAAGCAGGGATGGTACTGCGAAAATGAAGGAAATAACGGGCATCAAAACAAGGCCGGCTGAGAATTCAAGTCCACGTGTTAACTTTCAATCCTGCACAGAGCGAAGGGCAGCGAATGCTACTGATGTACCCTGCGTGCGATGGGTGTATACTTAGGTTTATCATCAGCAACAGACCTCTTACGATTGCATTGTAAGGTAACTTTACAACCTTCTGCAGCGTCACAAAAATTTCTTTAGATAATTCTCAACAAAGCGTATAGAGGGTATTTCTTTCTGTGAAGCGTGTAGGTTGCCTAAAAAGAGCCTGCAGACTTATGTATTATACCTACTATGTGTATTCTACAAAATTAAGAAAAAGAACTTCCGGGAGTTCATGGACCACGGCGTAGCAAAGAAGTATACTTTCCAAGTACATTTGTTTGAGACTGTACATAGGTCTTACGCGTAGCCAAGAAAGGAAAGCCCCAAAAAAGGCATAGTGGTCTTCAAGAACTCTGACCACAATTTACAGTACATAATTCATTTTATATAAGCGTACACTGCGATCTTTCGCGAACATATCTCATACAGAGTTTGTTTCTCGTCATCTATTTTACCTTCATTACATTATCAGTTTGGATATTATCACCCGTTATTTGTGAGAGAGCCAGCGTACCTTTATAAAAATGAATTTAGGTACCACATATTATATACGGAGTTATTGTGGACCACTTTGTCTCCTTTTAGACATATTCTTTTGACTATACACGTAAACTATATTCGTTGTCTACAGACATATGCACTCAAGAAGTTTGATGTTTGTTTTCTCAGTTATTTGAAGACCTACGCATTAAGAGGGGAAGAAATCATGTGTGAATATCCGCATTCCTTGACACACATGCACGCACGCAAGCAAGTCCGTACATGTAAAACGCAGAATTCAGGAAGTAGCTGTCTTATGCTCATGTATTAAGACCAAAAGAGCGTGGTTTGATGTGAGTTATTCGGGAGACAAGATCCTCACAGAGGTCGCTCAATACACGACGTGCAGGTGACAGTGAAAAAGAACGGAAAAAAATGAAGAAGAAAATGGAGCTATAGTTCACGTCCCGTTGCGTACATCCTTACATTTTTCCGCAGCCGCTTAAATTGGAGAAAAAGCTAGGTGGCAATAACCAGCAGAAGGCAAATGTGTGCTGAACTGGCCTGGTTGGTACATGTGTAGAAAGGACTCCAACAGCGCAATAGACTGAATGTCTTGCCGACAACAGTGGCTGGTGATAAATTGGCGTTTTTATGATCTCTTGCGCAGAGTCTATTTCCTAGATATTGCAGTTAATATGCAATGAATACTGGTCGTAAGTTGGCGCGGTGCATGTCGTCCGGCTTTACGTTCCGCCTTTCGTGCCGTTCGATTCCCTTCTAACCAGAAGGCAAGAAAACGGTCGCCGTGTTATGCACACCTATCAGTGCAACGCATTGGCAACTCGTCCAGTTCAATGCCGACTGCCGTATGAACTCGGTCGCTTTGAAGACAAGTGTAACAGAGGCAGGAATGCTCGAGCAAAATTTTGTGAAGACTAGCGAGAGCACGACGGGAGTACTTCAATACGTTTATTGTACTGCATGGTCATTACATCGACGCTGCCGATCTACAGTGACGACGATCGAGTCAGTTCGACACCGATAATAATAATAATAATAATATTTGGGGTTTTACGTGCCAAAACCACTTTCTGATTATGAGGCACGCCGTAGTGGAGGACTCCGGAAATTTTGACCACCTGGGGTTCTTTAACGTGCACCTAAATCTAAGCACACGGGTGTTTTCGCATTTCGCCCCCATCGAAATGCGGCCGCCGTGGCCGGGATTCGATCCCGCGACCTCGTGCTCAGCAGCCCAACACCATAGCCACTGAGCAACCACGGCGGGTCTCACACCGATAATAACTGAGCCACTTGAGGCGATATTTCAATGGACTTTCAATTTTGAGACTCACCACATCTGCAACAATGCTTCAAAGGGCTTTCAATATTGACAAACAACGCATTTCAATAATACGTCAATAGGCTTTTAATATTGAGATTCAACACATCTTCAACAGTGCTTTAATGGGCTTTCAACATTGAAATAAACCCGCCGTGGTTGCTCAGTGGCTATGGTGTTGGGCTGCTGAGCACGAGGTCGCGGGATCGAATCCCGGCCACGGCGGCCGCATTTCGATGGGGGCGAAATGCGAAAACACCCGTGTATTTAGATTTAGGTGCACGTTAAAGAACCCCAGGTGGTCAAAATTTCCGGAGTCCCCCACTACGGCGTGCCTCATAATCAGAAAGTGGTTTTGGCACGTAAAACCCCATAATTCAATTCAACATTGAAATACATCATAGTTTCAACAATACACCAATGGTCTTTCAAATTCGAAAGTCCCAATGATTTTCCGACAAAATGTCACCGTCCAGTTATCAACACTATTGCTCTATCCAGGCTAGTGCAATAGCAGAACTACCGTCCAAGGGAAAATCCCAAGCCGGACATTTTTTTATCGGTCGTGCACAAGTCCAACAATGTTTTGGCGAGGCGTTGTCTGAGCCGCGCGTAATACAGAACTAGCTAAATCAATTTCGACCATCATTTAGCCTTTGGCCTGCAGCGAAATCTTAGTGCGCGGGAACGGAAGTCGAACCCCACAAACTTGTGCTCAACGACCGAAAGCCAGAGACTAGGCTCATCGACAGATGAAGTTCAAGTATTTTTTCGTTGTGTGCTTCCACTTTTTAGCGTGTGGCAACAAATCTCCCACCGCTTCTTAATTAAGGGGTCGCCTTCCTAGCTTTGTTCTCATTCATCCTGCGTAAAAGGGAACATAAAACTAACCGTTCGTCTGCCATAAAGAACCAAGCAATGTTCCCGCGGCGAAGAGCCCCGGACAGATCAGGCGTGTCGCCGTGGGGCGGGAATCGACGCGCTCGGCTAGCGAGAGAAATAGCTTAAATATACGCACCAAGTACGTGCGGCTTGGCGGGCGTGTGAATATAAATCACTGGTGGGCCTGCGTATTTCGCCAGCGTGTTTAGTTGTAGTTTCCAGGAGGAGGATCGGCGTGAACGGGACGCGCCAAGATGGATCTCTGGCCATTCCTTCCCTTTGAAATCTCATCCGGTCTCGCATGGGCACCGCCCCACTTCCTCGTTGTGCTTGCTGCTGAGGCCAAAAAAAAAAAGAAAGAGATGAGTCCTTGAGAATAGTTCCTTGTCAGAGGGCACTTCTACGTCGCTTATTTTCTGTTACTTTTCGGACAGAAAGGCCAAAGAAGCGAAATCTCGAAACCATATATCAAGGTCAAGAAGCCGCGCCTCTCTTCTAGCCTCTATTGAAACGACATGCATTGAGAGCGCATCGGTGGAGACGGCTTCTTTGCTGGTAAGAAGCTGCAATGTCACGCATTCTTTGCTCACTAGCGGATCTCTGCGCTGGGAAAGGTTAATGTTACAGCGTGTCACATGGCAGAAAGAAAAAGAAAGAATTAGTCAAAAGTATGTAAATGACGCTTTCAGACACGATCAGTGGTGGTATGTGACTATATGAGTGACTATACATATATATGTATATATATATATATATATATATATATATATATATATATATATATATATATATGTGCGTGTGTGTGTGTGTGTGTGTGTGTGTGTGTGTGTGTGTGTGTGTGTGTGTGTGTGTGTGTGTGTGTGTGTGTGTGTGTGTGTGTGTGTGTGTGTTCACTCCTTTGCTGAACACGGGTTTATGGTTTTGCGACCTTTCTGTGGCGGCCGACATGAAACACGCAGGACGTTAGACAACCATAATTAGCCAAAATTTACCCGTATCCTTGTACTATGCACGACGTCTGTCATAACCAAGACGTCGCGTTTGAACATTGAACATCATCAGCTAATCGTTTCGTCTGTGTTGTATTTGTTTCAAATGTTGAACATTGCAGTGTAGTAGGTGATATACCTAGCGACATATAGCGCAGTGATCGCACAACACGCACACACACACACAAAAGGTGGCGTGTGCACATTCAAAATGGTCGCCCAGTCACACGCACCAACTCACTCAATCTTCAACATTATGGAGAAGGCCGACACGTGACACAAACATCTATTAGCAATGCTTAGAATGTGACATGCTCCTACAGAATGGACGTACAATGTTACGAGTGGCGTGTAACACCCCGGGCAAAAAGGATGCTCAAAGACCATGCCTAATCGAAACGGAGGATGGATACCTAATTTGCTATAGTTGTCTCGAGTGGTTGCTGATCTTGCAGGCGCCCCACAGTGATTACAGGCCCCTTTGTGTGTGTGCGACTGTTGGGGAGCACCCTTTCTGCGAACTGTCCGACTCTAGGAAAGACCCTTGCCACGAACCAAACAGGACCCGCGGATTGCCGTCAAAGGAGGGAAGCACGTGCAACTTCTCCTAGGAGAAAGGATCAGCCGCCGATCCCCGACGAGACTCAGTGCATGTCACGTGACGTTGACAAGATCACGCAAGCAAGATCCCGCCTACGATTTTAGCGGGCCTATTTAGGTGGCCTCGCAATGTATTTTCAATTCCTTCATTCTCTTCTATATCGTTCACCAACCATTAGAAACCATTATATCCATCACCAACCATTAGACGAGACGATTTCTCATTAGAAATCGTCTCGTCCCTGCCTGGTCGCCATGGTCTACCGGACGCCTGCAGCCGGCCGACAACGCCACGCTACCCAATAGTAACGCCGGTCGAGGTTCGAGAAACAGGCGTCGCAACAACAGTTAGAGAAAGCCAAATAATTAGGAAAACACCAACCTGACCGATATCCAGTGTGCTGTACTACGCGGAGAGTAAGAAAAAAATGGAGAACTAAATAGTACTATAGGCGAGAAGGGAACATTGCATGCGGGGGCACAAGAATATGTGCTGTAAGACTGCGGACGCTGCGACATAGCTTGGGGAACTTCAGGAGCTGGGCCCGGACCCGGAATATTTACTTTTAAAAACGCGTTTGAGCCCAGCCGGTTTAACGTGTTCTGGAAAGAAAGGCGCTGCGCATCACATCCGGGACAGGCTCCGGAAAATTCAAGGCTGTAGAGAGAGCCATAGGGTATTTAAACGTTTTATACCTGACATATAATACGTTGTTATGGAATCTCGATTAGTGACGGTCAGCCCCAAAAATGGAGCTCGAGAGAGAGAGAAGTCATGAGGAAACGGCAGGGAGGTTAACCGGGCTGAGCCCGGTAGGCTACCCTTGGCTTCCACCGTGCCGGTTAGGACGCCAAGTGACGGTCAGGCATACTTAATAATTTCGTATAGAGTTGTGAGACAGCTCTGGTCATCATTTTGGTGCGTGTACTACATGTAGGATTGTTCTTGCGTTGTAATTGCCATAGTTTCTAGCAAAATAATCAGTAAAAATAGATAATCTGGTGACGAGCAAGTCCTTAGACAATGTTCGACGTGATTGTCGATGAAGACAATCTCATGTAATGGTGAATGAATTGAACACGATTAGAGTCCGGCCTACGGAAGAAACTACGCGAACTGATTCAGAGGCGATAGGCTCCTCACACCCGCAACTGTCGCATGGGGGTTCCCATCCCAATTTTGTTTTACATCTCCGCACTTGTCCCCGCTATGACGAACAGTGCGTTCATCGGCGTACCATGCCAGACCACCTGGATTCAGCGTCACTCTCAGCGAGAAAAGTACTTCGACCGTGGCCACTTGCCTCACAAACCCAGAAAGCGATGCGTGCATCACTGCAGTTCCTGAAATCTACAGACCTCACTGAGCGACTGTAACTTCTAGCTGCACCCCTGGACGAAGCGACACCCTCAGTGTTTTCGCTGTATTCACTCTTTACTTCTCCTCGCCCCTTTATCCTGCTCTGGTAGCAAACAGGGCATTCGTCTTCTTGACCTCTATGCTCTTCTTTCGATTTTCCATCTCTCTCTTTCTCTCCACGTGGACGCTCCGCAGGGCCCTGTTTTGAACCTCCGCGGCAGAAATGTTTTCGAGAAGCAGCCATACTAACGGAACAAACAGTTCTCCATCGTCGACGCTCTGTGTAATGGAGCGTCGAGAAAGAGAGCGGTCGTAATCGGAATCCGGCGCGCTATGTCCACTGCTTTCTGTGCACGCCGGTTGGGCCGAAGCCCGGAAAGGAGTCAACGGCTGGCATGCTAACAAGCGACGATATCGTGCTGCGCACGGAAGGGTGGAAGCGGGATAAGTCTGGGAGCACGCATTCTTAATGACAACGCAGAAAGCGAAAAGTAAGACGAGGGAACAGAGGCGTGAGACGATGAAGCACGGCACGAAGCTTCGTTCGGAACGGTGGCGTTGCGGGGGCCCATTTCCTCTTTCGCAGTTCTGCCGGAAGCGCCAAGGATGTGCGAGGGAAAAGAACAATAAGCACGCAAGTTGAGAAAACGAGAACTGGCGAGAGGGAGCAACGAAGGAACATTGCGCGGGGAAAAAAAAAAGAAGGTGCTCCTCCATTAGCTACTGCCGCGGCGCAAAAGACGGACGACTTCCGCAAATGCCTGGATTGTACACCCCTTTCTCAGCACGGTCGGTATTTATTTTTCTTTTCGCACGCCAGGCCGGCAGGTCTGACAGCATCTCCGTCTTCTCTGTTTCCGTTCCTCTACTTTCTTCGTTGGCCCGGCCGTGGAGGCGACCTAGAGTAGGAGCTGGTGGTCGTCTTCTCGGCCCCGGTCTGTCCGCAACTATACGTGCACCATATATGTGCCACGGAACTTTGTGCCGGTGAAACTCACCCTTCGGCGCGAAGCCTCGATTTACGCTGCCTCCTCCCGGGGGTACGTCGTTGATCACATGCCGCTGCCCTAAACTGTGGACGTACGCGCGACTCATTCCTTCGTTGCGCTGCCAGATAAAGCTAATTACGGATTAGTAATGAATAGCACACGCATGCTGTAAATTTCAACTAGCTCACTTTTAAAGCATTACAGTCGCTCATATCGATGCCCGGCATATCTTCACAACTCGTGGTGGCACGGGAAATGAAAAACAGAAATTAAAAATGGCGACGCAAACGGCCAGAAAGCGGAGGATTGACAACGAGCGAAAAAAGGGGCAAGCGAAAAGGTGAGATATAACCAGTAACGCGAAGGGGTCGAACCTATACCTTATGTACGTATGCGTAACTCTGATTGCGATTACTCTTGCGCTACCAACTGTGTGAGCACAACGCAATCTCTGCGCCACCAATCTATAGTGCCGCAAATATTGCCTACTGGCACATTGCTATTCGCTGATTCGCAGCTGGCTTATAGGGTCAGCCGCCTGCTCCTAAAGTTCACGTACGCCGTGCCACCTCTACCGCCATGGCCATCAGTGGCGCTGTCTAACACTGCCAGATTCAGACCTCGTATACGTAACATAAATTATCGAGACAGTTGGCGTAAGAACCGCCTTCGCCGTAGCTAAACCTTTAAGAGCATCGCACACGTAATGCGGAGGTTGTGGGTCCGGCTCCCACCAGCGGCAAGTTGTTTACGTTGAATGATCTCTAGTCACTCGCATTCGGTGCCAACGTTACGACTGCACCCCACGTTTGCCACCAATGTGGCTACAGTTGTCGATGCGATGCTGAAAATGCAATCCGCGTGGTTACAGCTTAGTGACATCTTCTAGTGAATAAACGTGACATTTTCCTTGTTTTCGCGGGGAAAACATCTTCAGGCTATGCGAAAGCACTGTTCAAACCGACAACTGCGTTTAAAAGAAAGTGACAGAAAGCAAGAAATTGTTACTATTTTCCCCTTTTATGTGTCGTAGGTAGAGACCGGATGTTTAGACAATAAAATTATTTTCTAGGCGCCTATAACAGGCACTAAAACTGCCATTTAAGGCGTGTATAGGCGCCAAACACTGTCTTTTAATCATGTATACGGTCAACTAAGAAAGAACTGCGGTGCGTCTGAGGATATCATAAGATATTTGTTGCGAGATACAAAGCCCCCTAAACCAGTTTGTTTAGAGATTCACTTTATTTTCTTGATAAAATGAAATGAGGCAAGTTGCGGAGGAGACGAGATTTATTTGAAGCTTGGGACGACTAGACGCCATGACAACATTTGTGAAAGCAGAGACAAACAAGGACCATCTCATGATTTGCAGGTTCTTTCTTGAGCATTTGTTTTCATGCAGAAAATGATCGCTCGAATTTAGCTGAGGTAGGGGCACATATTCGTACTCCGGAATGTTCCCCGAGCGAACTACCTCTGGAATTCCATCCTTTTTGCCAGTCGCAACCTTGGGCACTTCTTTCAGTAGCTAAAACTCCGAATCTTTGTCCGAGAGAGCTTTGAGTCTCGAACTAACTATATTAGTAACAGGTTCGTTAGGAATGACGGTGAACGTTTCCTTAACGTGCAAAGTGAACCCCACATTCGGGCTCAGAGTTGCACCCGAGTATTCATGTTTCTCGATCATGCTGCCTAAAAACGTGAAGTGAGCGCGCGTGTACGCCTATAACCACGCTCAAGTGTATCGTCGCGTAGCGCACTTTGAGCTCTACTCACAGCATTTCTCTAGTCTGCTACAAAGCTGGTAATAATAGTCTCTACACAGGCAAAGGGTTGGTGGTAATAATCGGTTGCCTTCAGCCGAGTTCTCTAGACGTTGTTTACATTACAAATTCAGGATAGGGAAAAACACGAGAAAGGCGTTTTGAGGCTCTGAGAATCCATACAGGCACCAACATTGAAATGGGAATTTAGAGGCCCTGTAAAGGTGCATCTAAAACGCTTCTATACTCATGGTTCATGTTTGTATTTTAATTAGGTCGAATAAGGACGCAAGAAAAATTACGGCAGGAATCATCCTCGATGATTGTCTAAGTGCATGCGAAACATTGCCGAAAGTCAACGACGCAAGTACATGCGTTTCTGAGCAGCTTTTAATCTCGTTGAGGTACGGCAGGTACGAAAGCTTTTCGGGGTTCAAGAACCAGTCGCTTTGAGACGGGCGCGGGACCGTTGTTCAGGCAACCCCTGCAAGTGGTGTACAACCCAAACGAACCGACGTCCTCCCGGGGAAGCACTTGCTCGAGAATCGCCACACACGGGGGCCGCGACACCGTGACGGCGTGCGATTGGAACCAGAGGCGATCACGGACGCTTCACGCGGCACCAAATTCTTCCTCGACGAAGTCCTTCTTGAAAGTACGCGTCTGCGGCACCACAAGTGCCGGTCCTCCAATCGGCGCCGCTCGATCTCGGCGCCCTGTTCGGTGACCGTCCCCTTGGCGTGCCGCTCTTCTTCGGCCGCTCGTTGACCCTCTTCTTGCTCATGCTTTACGACAACGTGTATCTCGTCGTCCCGCCCCTCCGCCTCCTGCCTCGACGCCCTCGACGCTTCGGTAAGCATCGCACACTTCTGTCCTTTCTACAGCGCCTTTTCATTCATACACTTCTCTTCCGTTTGATGATTTCGGGGGCATATTGCTGTACCTACACGTAGAGACAAACACGCAACATATCGCAACCGAGCCAGATCTATTGTGGCGCGCTCACCCGTACCGACGAGTGGAGCAAAGTGGAGCAAGGAGGCACGGAGCAGCGCCGAACCAGTAGCGGCTAGCGGGAGGGCGCGCGCGCATCGGCGACAAACTCTGCGACCTTGAGCGGCCTCACCTTTGACCTTGGCTTTTACTACGCAAAGTAATGCGTCGAACTTAAAAAATAGGTGTATTGCTAAACTTCCGGCATCTAGTACTAAGACAGTTGCGCCGTGTGGCCATTTTTTCCCTAATCAAAGAGAGGGAGAGAGGCAAGACAGACAGGGAGGTTAACCCGAAAATATCTCAAGTTGGCTACCCTGTACCGAGGGAGGGCAACATGTATTAGATGAGAAAAAAAATAATACGAAAAGAAAAAAAAAGCAAACACAATACAGAACTGTTTGTATGGGCTGCTGTCACACAGTCTGTGAAGGCATTACATAGCGTTACACAGGGTCAACTTCCCACTAGTACATTATGCGTCACGCAGTGCGCAGTTACAACTTGTCACACAGTCCGGTGCATTTTAAATAACGCAACAGTTCCTTCACAGCGGCTCGCGCTGATGTTCGTTTAGGCCAGATTCCAAGAATGGTGTGTTTCGTGAGTGTGGCGCTTGTCCAGTAGGTATAGCGTGGCTGAGAGGCCTGCTCATTGCGGGTTGAAACGAGTGCACTCACAAAGAAGGTGCGCGATCCTTTCGATGCGCTCTCTGAAGTCACAAAGCGGGTTATCGGCCATTCCGATAAGAAAGGAGTACGCATTTGAAAATACTTTTACAAGCCATACACAGGCTGCAAGGGTGTAGTCACGTCGTGGACGGTGCACTACACATAAGGGGTGCACTTATGGAGTCGGATGAATTGCATTGTAACAATGTTAGGTTACGCGCAAGCGCGGAATGATGATGATGATGATGATGATGATGATGAAACACTTTATTTATCTATCATCAAACGGAAGGGGGCAACGGGATAGTGGGTGGGGTAGGAACTACTTGGAGTAGGCCTCCTCCATCCTCTCAGGTCACTACAGGATGGCCTCCTGATGGTCGAGCCTCGAGCTACGCAAGGCAGCCTCCCGCTGCTCCTCACTAGATATTAATTGCTTGACGAAAGGGGGAAGGTGTTGCTTAGGACACCCCCACATGATGTGCTTTAAGTCTGCTTTGGAAGAGACGCCGAATTTACAGGAGGGAGACAGGTAAAAGGAGGGATGAATGCGGTGGATGAGGTAAGAGGAGGGAAAGGTGCGAGTCTGCAGCTGTCGCCACAGAACTTCGCACCTGCGCGGGGATTTGGCCATGAGTGGCGGAAAGTTTAGACGGTCTAATCGGTAGTGTGTGCAGCTGCCGTGGTAGGTAATAAGCCGATCCGCCGCTGTAAACGGCGCCTCCTCCGTAACGAGGTCCGACACACGTGATGCCTGAACCCGGACTATAAATCCTCGGCCACTGGCATGGGCCGCCTCGTTTCCGGCTAGGCCCGCATGCGCGGGAGTCCAGATTAATGCTGCATTTTGATGGAAAGGGTGGGCCAAGAGGAGGGAAAGGGCTGGCTTAGAGACCCTGCTCGCTCCGAAGTTATGTATGGCAGTTTTAGAGCCGCTAAAGATAAGTGAAGAATTTGGGATTGTGCGGGCCAGGCCTATGGCCGCCTCCTCCGCTTCCTTTAAAAGAGGCAGGAATGGAGATGGCCTCGGCGACCTGGCCGTGAGAGTTAATAACTGATATTGCATAATGATTTCTGTCCCCATATTCGGCGGCACCAACATAGAGCACGTATTTTGAGGTGGATAATTGTTTTTGGAGATCCTTTGCTCGCTGCCTCCTGCGATTTTTGTGGTGCATAGGGTGCACGTTTTTAGGAAGTGGGGTGATGCAGAGGTTCTCGTGTATGTGATGTGGAATGGTGCATTTGTCTTGATGATGGGGGCCGGAGTGATGGAAAGAGTTTGTAGAATGTGTCGACCTGTTGCGGTGTTAGAAAGTTTGCTATACTTGGATGTGAGATGGGCTTCTGTGAGTTCAGTAAGTGTGTTGAAGGTGCCAGTAAGCATGAGCCTTTCAGGGGAGGTCCGTATCAAGCGCGGAAAGCTTTTTTTGCTGCATGGGCTCTCAAAAGAGGAATGACAACGCAGTTGACGCCATCATGGGCAGATCGCGCAGCTGCGTCTGCTTGATCATTGACATGTATGCCACAGCGACAAGGCAACCATTGATATATTATAGCGTGTCCTTCATCAAGTACTCGATAGTGCTGATCTCTGCGACGAGCTGCTCATCTAATCCATGACGCAGTGCTGGGAGTAAACCCTGAAGGGCTGCCTTGGAATCACAGAAGATTGAACATGGATGAGGTGGTTCCTCCTGAATGAAATGAAGAGCCGCACGTAGGGCTACCAGTTCAGCAGCTGTCGTTGAGGGTACATGTGACATTTTTAGCTGTATTTTGACGGATCTTGCTGGAATCACCACCATGGCAGCTGAATTTGTGTGACTGAACCAATGATCTAAACACCTCATGTAACAGCCCTAATGTGGCCTGCTTCAGGGCAAACGACGGCATGTGATTCCTGGGATGATGAGGTGTATTTCAGGTTTGTGCAGGCACCTGCACAAACCTGCAGATGCCTGTAGGCATGCAATTTGATGGCAATGAGGTACAATTGGCAGCAATTATACGAGTGAAAGTTCTATGTGGCCGTTCTGCAGGTAGACACGCAAGCTGGGGAGAAGGTAGCCGGGCAACTTGCTGAATGCGCCCTGAGAGCGTCGAAGGCTGTGTACGGTGATCACGGGTGATCTCGAGCTATGACAATTGTTGCCGCTGTAGACACACACTTCGAAAGACCGAAACACGTCCTTAAGGATTGAGCTTATAGTCCCTGGAGTACACGCAGGTTTGTTTTGCAGGTGTTGCATAGCACGGGGAAGCTGTATCTTGCGAAACCAAGAAACAGGGCATTATAAAGCTGCAGCATTGACCGCACCAATGTGCCCGATGGCTTTCCGCCAGGAATATTGAGTTGTATTATTGTCATCAATTTCCCCTTTAGATATGTAACTTGCGGGCTCCATGATAGGTCGCGGCATATAATTGCCCATAGAAAGGTGTGCTTCCGTGCGTTGGTAATTGCTTGACCATCGATATATAAAAAGTAAGGCCTCACTGCCTTCCGAGTGAGTGCAACAAGGCAGCATTTCTCTGAAGGCAGCTTTAAATTCTGTTTTCTCAAATACAACGATGCTAACGTAGCTGCCTTTTGTTCCTTTGATCTGCTGATCAGGCCGATTTAATGTATTGTATGGGGCCATCAGCCATTCTTGCAGCACTGCATGAAGGTCCAGACGTCCTTCATCATTTTACACCGCTGTTGTGTTCTTGCTCACGTGGGAAAGCAAAAGAGAGCGCCAGAAATGTGCTCACTTGGGCAGAATAATACAACCGGTTAGACATCGCGCTGCAGAAAGGAGGACGGAATGTTTCCGAGTTCGCTGTCATTACCACTCAGCGAGAGCGCGGTACGCACTTAATGTGTGGTACGCGCCTACTACCTACGCACTTACCAGGTGAAATTTCCAGACAGCTCGCTCCATTGTCGCGTGGCAATACGGCCGACGGGTTTCCTTGAACTGGATTAAAATGAACGTCCTCTGCAAGAAACAGGATACCAAAAAGAAGAGAAAAAAACTCTGCTTTAGCAGTGGTCCGTCACTTTAAAAAAGAACATTGCGTTGGTATGAGGAATCCTGTATACAAAGCTTACAAGATTCCAGACACTTGCACTTGGAAAAACGGCAGAATAGCGGCTGGAATTATTAACGATCGATTAAGTTTCTTTCTCCTCCCGCGGGAGTGGGATAGCTGGATAGCTAACGAACAAACACAATTTGCCGGGTACGTGTTCATTTGCGCAATGGGGCGGTCTCGAAGTAATAAAAGAAAGACGCATTAACAGGAGAATGAGAGAAAAGGGGCATCAGAGGAAACGAATGAGTCTTGTCCGCGTAACGGCCTGACTGGGGTGGCACTACAGCTCAGCCGATGGGCAGGTCTCGCGTCATTTCGCGGACGGTCACGGCGGCGCGGGATGTTAAGTGGTACGAGATGTCCTTCGGGCCGCATTGGCCGCGCCATGACCCGCAGTCCGGCCTGGGCCGCTCGAGAAGCTATAATTGCGTCGGACCATAAATATCGCCGCAGGCTGCGCACCCACAAGGCCCACCGTGCTCTATAACTACCCCCCCCCTCCCCCACGGGTGCCCTAATATATGTCCTCCTCCTCTCCGCGGTAGTGTTTCTATTCCGGATCGGGAGCCGTTTATCACAGTGCGTCGCTTCCATGTACGCTCAGAACGTGGCCTCATTGAGCTGTAACCCGATCGACTCTCGTTATATCGGTGCTTTTGTGCCGGGCCGCGATGTTTTGACAAACGTTACCAATGGTGTGGTTCGGCTACGTGAGGACTGTATAGGGGGCACCGAGATGAGACAAATTGAAGCGCGAAAGGCCGTCCCGTTCTGAAGAGGCAGCTTGCCAGTGGTTGTGGGCTGTCCTATCATCTTGAGGAAATCATAAACATTCGTCGCAGTGGTGTACGCCAGAATAAACAGAAAAGACTGTTTCATAAAAGTTTCCGCAGCATGGACTGGCATCTGTGAAGTGTTGCTGGATAAACGAATGATTTCTCTTTGTAGTTCCTAACGTATGATGTAACGTACCACTTAGCTGAGATCAGCGAAATATTTTCTTTCTTTGGTTGTTTTCTCGAACGCGCGTATTTTTCACACACTTTTCCGCGAAGCAGTAGGCAAGAAACTTAAAGTCGAGGGCCAGAACAAACAGGGATGAAATTGTCACTCACATTGGGCAGGAACACTCGCAGAAACAGCCAATAAACTGATCAAGTATCGCCCTTGCAACGCCCCTCATTCCGTTTCCGAGTCGCTTATCACACACGCAAGAAAATGAAGGAACAACAACGTTCTATAGATACATTAAAATAATATGGGTGCTCGTATCCCAGCAACGAAACATCTATAATCCGCTGTCAAATTTTCTATCGTAAATTTGGCAACGGCTTCGTATACCTCGGGGGGTCCTTCTTAAGGCAGGGCTCGCAGTAAAGTTTTAGCGCGATCATTTAATGCCTTTAAGGAGTTTATATCGTGGCGTTTTCAAATGCACTTAACATCTACAGCGATATACAGTCGCTGTCAAAACTTTACGAGCACGGTACCTAAAAAAAAGAACAAAAAAAATATTTCAACACCTTGGGCGCACAGCCTAGTATTCGTATTTCCAGCGTGTACCTATCGCAGCAGAGGGCGACGAAGGTACTTATACAGTTCTTTAAGGACAATGGAGTGGCACAAACTACTTTAGCCTGGATCGGTGTTCATTGTTCTGCAGGCGATCCTGTGCTGTCACAGTATGTGGTGATGGCGACCGGCTGAGATCGGTTGTCCGCGCTCTTTATTTGATTGTTTTACTTCTGCTTATCCATACCCCATTCATCAGCGTAGGGTAACAAATCAGATTTTCCGTTCTTGTTAAGTTCACCGACTTTCTCCTTTCTTTCGTCTCTCTCTCTCTCTCTCTCTGCAGTCTGTACTATAGTGCACGCCTACAACATAGCGTTTTACACGCAGTTACGTCCACAGAGTGCTCAGATATTAAAGCTTGTCGCTGCACCCCCTGCCGCAAGACCTCTTCGACGGCGACCATACTCTGATGATGCTAATTAGTATATTATTAACGAGTTTACAAGCAACGCGTCATTTTTTGCTGAAAGCACCGTGAACCGGTATTAGATGCCATGTGGAAAAACAACACGAATTACGGGAGTGAAACGCAAGCAGCCCAGTATAGATACATTTGCTAGAACGAAACATCCGAGTTCTTTTTAGGTTATAAATAGGCACTTTTCTTTTGTCACGTCTGCGGACGCGAGCTATCGCGGCTTACACAGAGACCGCGGGCGCCGTTTATATATATTCTCCGAATCCGCGTTCTCCGTTCGCAGGCTTCTCTCTCGCTCGTTCCCAACTTAAACAGCATTGTTTTAGAGTTCGTAGAAACGCGCACCGGCCTGGTACCATTTGCCCCGGACAAGAATGGCGGCACAGCGGCGGGAATAATTAACAATCGATTAAGTTTTTCTCTTCCCGCGGGAGTGGGGTAGCAGGAGAGCTAACGAGAAGGAACACAATTTTTTGTGGAACGTGTTCCTTCGGGTGAGGGGTGGTCCCGACGTAATAAAGGAGAGACATATACGACCAGGAGAATTGAAGCAAGTGGCATCAGAAAACGAATGAGTCTTGTCCGTACAGCGGCCTGATTGGGGCGGCACTCCAGCTCAGCCGATGGGCAGGTCTCGCGTCATTTCGCGGACGGAGACGAGCGGTACGAGATGTCCTTCGGGCCGCATTGGCCGCACCGTGGCCCACAGGCCGCCTTCTGCCTCTCGAGAAGCTGTAATTGCGTCGGACCATAAATATCGCCGCAGGCTACGCACCCACAACTGTTTGTAGAAACGCGTGCAGACCTGCGCACCCAACGCGTACTGACTAGACAAGGAAAAAAAGAAAAAAAAGTGAAGTCAGTGATGAGAAGGCGAGACATACAAGCAGAAAAGAAAGTGAAGTTAGTCAAACGTTGGGGTCTCGCTAAAACGCCAGGCCTCCTCTTGATGCCAGGCCGTCTGGTCTTCGGTCAGCACGAGTAGTGACCCCTTTTCGCCCAGCACCGTTCGCCAAACTTAATTCATCTCTCTCTCTCTCTCTCTCTCTCTCTCTCTACGCGTCTTCTCCTCACCCGTCAATTGCGGTTACGAGCAACCAAGTTGAAGATCCGCACCATGGCGCTTGCTGCGCGCAGTGCGAGTGCTCCGCCTTTCCTTCGGCTTCACCGCGAACCGCTGTGTTTTCAGTCCCTCACCGGTCTGCAGCTACGCACAAACTCCTGCTCTGCCCAACTTCAACAGAACTGTGCAGTGTTCCGGAAACAGTGCGGCTTGCTGAGGTTGCATCTTATTCGTGGAACACATTGCGGAGCTTTTCTGTTTTGCTGTCGCGCGGGAGAACCGTTGCCGCTGTACAGCGAAGGCTAAGAGAAAGTCCCGCGGATGCCGTTGTCCTTGGCCGAAGATGGTTGAGGAAACTTCGTGGCTCGCGGGCGGTGTTCCGCAAAGTCAACGAATTGCAGAGTGGTCCGTGATTGCGTTGAGCTTAGTTTTAGCACTGAAACAATGAATGAAAGACCAGGAGAAGAAGGAAGGGCGAAGCGCAAACTATCAACTCTTTAATCTTCGTCAGTGAACACGTTTACACGCATGGTGACATGAGTGAAATATGCGGCGAGGTTGTGACACGTGACGAAGCGCCAAGCCGAGATAATAGATTTTAGCGGCACCGGTTGAATCCTCTCTTCTGGTCATGTTTTATTAGTTTCAGTACTAAGACTCGACACAACACAATCATAAACGTGCACCAACGTGAGTTGTGTACATCGTTTCGAGGACTGCGTTGCTTCTGTAAATGTACACTTCCTGTCTATATGCGTCATTTGTAATAGACAGAAAAAGAAAGGCAGAATATGTTGATCAAAATGTCCCTACCGAGGCTTCTGACGTTAACAATTCTGAAATCTGTATGCATGGGGGAAGGGAGGAGAAACCGTCGCAATGATGCCGCTCGCTGCAACGATTCACTCACTCTAGCGCCAGATTCCACAACGCTGCACGGATTTAATTGCGCAAGGTCTCGTGTGCTGGTTCCGCTGCGCGCCCTGCACCTCGCGTCGTCGACCTGCGATCACCGCATTCTCGCTCTCGAAGCGTTCTTTGTTCGCGAGAGCGTGCCTGCTCCTGGCTTAATTAAAACCTGCCCCCCCGTAAAAGTGGTTTTCTGTCGGTCGGCCGACCAGCCGACCTGCGCATGCCGCGTTAGACGGCAATGCGGCCTTGGCCCGCCTGCAGCGCTGTTCAGTGTTCACCACCCGGTACGTGATCCCCACTCGTCGGAAGCATTCGCTTTGTTCTGAGGGCACCTCTAAAATTCACAAAATTGCGGTCCGTAGCCCCCGTAGTACTTTTGTCCTGCTCTAGTTCATTGAATGTGCCACGTACGTTCGCCCTCTCATTTTTAGCTGCCTAGTACTAGTTCGGGTCGCACGGTTCGTCAACCGTGACGGCACAGAAAAACAGTATTAGTGGCCTACGACAGCCAAGTATAATATGCGAATACATGTTGAAAATAGATGTTGAGCTCCGTGCCATTATTTACCTTGTAAACGTTGGGATCGGGCATGTCAAAAGGGGTAGCTGGCCCACGCCGTCGTCCCACTCATCGACGCTAAGGACGTCATTGAAGGAAGGAACATGTTCTCATCGAGAACGAAGAGAACTGGGTTTATTTACAAGACCTACATGAAGAGTCGAGATCGTTACGTCTCATCAATCTAGCATGACTGAATCGAAGCACAATGGGGACCTGAAAAAGTCTGCTTAAGCCCCATCTGTCCTCCCTAGATCCCTAGGCCAGGGAAATCTGTCCTGCTACCTTCGTCCAATCGTAGCGTCCAAAGTCTTCGAAGGACCCGCGTTGAGGGTGAGGGTTCACATGATCACTCCCGCGCCTTTGTTCACTGAGCACACAGAAAGTAGGCGAGCTTCATAGACCGGTGTTGTCGCGCTTGACTCAAGCTGGCGCGTCTTGGTTCCTAAGATGACCCAGCAGGTTAGCTGGAGCGTCTGTCAAACGACCGTGATGGTTACCGAAGCACGTGAAGAAACGCCGTAGAACACCCTTTCCCGTGAGCTTTTTGCTCCCATTGGTCCGTGACGGCGACAGTGAACCAACAGACAACACTCGATCCGCCAAACGCGTCTCGCCTTGCTGGCGCCGCAGGTCTGTCCGAGAGGGATGCATTGTTAGCTTCACGAAGCGCTTTGTCGCAGCGGGGCAGGAGAGGCTAGAGGGTCACTACCACCGCTTGCCGATCGTAACAACCTCAGCACGTCCTTACCGCTCACTGAGTTCACCGCGATCACCACTCATTCTGTCCTTCCACCACTGTGCCGTCTATCCTAACACTGAAGACATCCCATGGCTGTGTTTTTCATACCTACCCCTCCCTCACCTTCCACCTAGTTCCCCTTCACCCACTTCCGCGGGCTTCCTGGCTCGAGCCGTCTACAACGATAACCAAAAATATATAGTGGGTTCGTATGACGTGCAAATAAAAACATCGACGCTCACAGAAGACCTGTGGTGGAACGGTAAGAACGACATTTCAGCTTCCACACTACGCATAGCTTGTTGCGAAGGCGTTAGGCTGCGAACACTGTTTTAAATTATGGGGTTTTACGTGCCAAAACCACTTTCTTATAATGAGGCACGCCGTAGTGGAGGACTCCGGGAATTTTGACCACCTGGGGTTCTTTAACGTGCACCTAAATCTAAGCACACGGGTGTTTTCACATTTCGCCTCCATCGAAATGCGGTTGCCGTGGCCGGGATTCGATCCCGCGACCTCGTGCTCAGCAGCCCAACACCAGAACACTGTTTTAAGCGGAATGCAAAACACCTTTTTGTAACCTACAGCTTGTCTCCTTGTTCAGTTTTTCCCTACACGTAACACGAAGCTACTCCTTGACTAGGCTAGCTTAGACGTTGTTGAAATTCTTGATTTCATGCTTGTCCGAGTTGACAGAGCTGGATCTACATACGCTGGGGATCTGGCGAGGCACTGAGTAGTATACTCCTTCATTAACATGGCTCACAACAAGTTTGCTTCATCTTACTTTCAAACAAGGAGCACCTTTATCAGTGCTCAAGCACTTTGTCCTTGCCAGGTTTGACTAGTGCGTTTAGCCTACCACTCGGCTATCTGAAGCGGAGGTTCAACGAAATGATTCGACAACACCAGTAGTGAATTGTAATTCGTTGTCGCTTGCAACGCTACTTTGTTCAGACGTTCCAACTCTATCGTCGCTGTGCCGCAATGTCAGCAATGTGTAATCATCCCTCTGCGGCAAGGGTTTCCCTGCAGTTTAAAAGAAATAGAGAATTTCTTCAAAAGCTGACACAGTTTTCAGCGTATTTTCAATCATGCTCAGAGTTTAATGGTTGCAAGATTTCGTGTTTGCCTAACATTTTGCATAGTGGCTCGGCAGGTATTGCTTTCTACTTTAGGGGCAAGCAGGTGCTCAATCTGTTTTCACAGGGAGCATGAACAACAACGTCTGTTGCGTAAACTACCACGGCTCGTGTGTGGCCATCAGTCATCTATTGTCCCTTAGGTCGTCGATATTATTTACCCTTCTTAACAAAATACTTGCGTGGGTAGATTTGGCAGGCATCGCTTCTTTACATCCTCCTCTGAAGATTTGCATGTACATATTTCTTTTGCAAGGAACAGTTTTTCTCTGCGTCCGTCAATATGCCCAAAAACGCTATAAAATTGCAATCGTCTTCCCCATCCGTCTTCGTCAATCGCATGTATATATATATATATATATATATATATATATATATGCGCTCTCCGCAAGCTAGCAACGTACCACCAATCACGCGGCAGTACTGGAGAGAGCACGCGAGAAACTTTCACAAGGCACCTCACTCGGTGCTTGGCGGCATATTCGAACAGCTTCAACGCAGTGCTTTCTTTAAGCAGTAAAGACGGCACGCGTTTTTGTCCTTTATACGTTCTTGCATCAGTTTCGTCTCGAGGCAAAGATAGAGGGAGATAAAGAAGTCATAAGGGAAAGGCTAGAAGGTTAACCAGGCTGAGCCCAGTTGGCTAGCCTGCACTGATTCCAGATTATGCTATGCCCTCCGTCATCACCGAGGGGATGATTGACTGATCTCTATGGACATAATAAAGTGCTCCTATGGCTCTCGAAGCTGCCACAACGCGCTGGGCGCAGTTGGTCGTAATTTCCCCATTTTTATCCTTCGTATTTCATTGTGAAATTAGCCGCCGTTGACGATGCTCTTATTGCCGTGAGTCATCAGCGATTGAATACAGTGGAGCACTGCGTTTAATGAGAGGGCGTTATATGAGGGGTGTGTGGAGATTGCTGTATAATTGCGATAGCGTTAAGGACCCGGTGTCGCAGAAAATCCGGTGTCGGCGGCGTTGTACGTCAGTTAGGGAAAATTCATCCTGAAACGAGCATCCCGAACCACGCAGGCCTTCCACCTGGCGCATAGGTGTTACTGAACCAACTGAATTTCTCAAAATAACATTCGTCAGAAAATATGTAAAGTACGACTTAAACATAACCTACAGACATGATAGCGTCGGACTGTAGTTTGAATATACGAGAAAACATAATTCTGTTACGAGAAAACTTAAACCCATTTTCCAGTTGCCGTTCGAGGTCTGTCTTAGACACTGCGGTCGCTAGGTGTTGATACCAGGGAGACCTGGTGTGCGGACTTTTGTCTGTAACTTAATGAAGTATGTTAGAGACATGTACTGATGCGTGCTGAATTATGACTGAGATAATCATGCGAAATTAATGGCGACCGTGATTGTACACTGTACTTGAACCATCGTATGCGTTTGTATCGCATAAGAATTCGATTCTGGAGGAAAGGAAAGGCGAATTAACCGACTCGCTTGTCGGTGACACCTCAATTGTCCCGTGAGGGAAGGAACTCCTTTGCACGTGACATTGAGACAGAAGCGGAAAGATTCCACTGCTCGCGGAAGCCGCTAGGAGGAGCGATGACGTCAGCGCTTGTGCACAAAGCGCCGAAGCGCGCGCTCGCTCTTGAGACACGTGCGATGGATTCAGATCAATGAGGTAAATATGGAAAATCGAAGGCGATCGTGATAGTTCATTGCTCTTGAGCGATCGTATGCGCTTGTATCGCATAAAACAATGACAAGAAAGTCGTACTGTGGACAAGGAAAGCAATTTTGAGTCGTGGGAATTACGTGGTTATGTGACTCAAGATGATGGCAAGCGAATTGGAAGGCAATGCGAACCGGGCCCGATGACGCTATCGCGTTGCACTCTTAAAGAGGAAGCTTAAGCGTCCTCCAAATTTTCGCTGTAGAAGGGCGTTCCACATGAGAATACGTGTGTGCTTAAATAGCGTCTACAATTAAATTAATAATTCTTATTCTCCAGTGCCTTCTATTACGTTGTATTTGTTGTTTTGTTTATTTACGAAGAATGTATACTTTACAAAGCTCAAGCAGGGAGGGCAGAAGGAAAGTTAACTTGATGTGTAATGTTTACAAATATTATGACAGGTAAACGGTGGAAATGATGGGGGTATGCTGCTAACACTGCCGCATGGCTTTTGTATCGTGTTCAATAACAATGAGGGAATGGCAAAGTGAAATCTTTTAGTCGAAACGTTCAACCCGAAATGAGGCTTCCCTTTTCGACCGCTGTTGAACAGCGTGCCTGTGTACATTTTCTTAAATCTCTAACATTTGTTTTTCCTACCAGCTCCTAAAATGGGATGCCGCTTCAAGGCGCCGAACTCTTGCTTTCAATTTACGTCACCGAGAGAGAAAGACGTGGGCGAGAGAGAGATGAAACGAAAGGGAGATCCCGGCTCAAGAAAGGGGTAAGGTACTGGGTGAGAAGTTGATCGAGTGTCTCGCGACAAAGAGCAGGTAAACCGATGGGCGCTTTCCGCAGGTAACAAAAAAATATAAAAAGAAAAAAAAGCGTAACGGGACTGAACAAATCGCTATGCGGGCGAACGCAGAACCCCGGGCTCGAGTACCTTGAGGAAAATGGCATAACACGGCGCCCGTCCGTACACACGGATATATATTTATATACTGCGAAGTCTTGGACGTCGATGTCGGTATCGCTCGGAGATGGGAGAGGAGAAGTGCCGCTGACAGCACCTGTTTGATCGATGCTCGCCGCTTCCGAACCGCCGTGTGCGCCCGGCACGATAAGGCGCTCCTCGGCGGTTTTCTGGGCGCGCGCTCCGGGAGTTCGTTGTGCAAACAGGCCGCGAAGGAGGGAGCCTGCCGAGGCTCGAGGAGGGGCCGGTGTCACGCGGTCGATCCAATTTGCTCGCTCAGCTGTTCGCTGTACATTCATCGCTGTCGAAGGAAGCGGACGTGGCGGTGGCAGACCGTGCGCTGCGCCGCAGTTCGTACTGCTTACTTGGCACTGGTTGGTTGGCTAACGCGTGTGGTTCGCATGTAGCTAACTCAGGTATGATCGTGCCTCGGCCTTCGCCGTATGGACGATGTGGTATAGAGAGTGGTGGTTATCTAAAGTCTGTGGAAAACTAAGTTTCGCGAACAATGCCGCAGCTAATAAGAGTCCGCTTTGTGTCGTTTCGTGCTCAGGGATGATGCAGGGGCAGCTCCGAACGGATATCTACGGGTAGGATCGTCGCTGGTTGCATACTCAGCATATTTACTGTATGGCCTTGACACAAGCCGTGGGTGTATTACCTGATGCGCACCACCTGCTCTTTCTCTTTCTTTTTCTTTCTTTCTGCAGTGTGTAAGCTCAAGTATACTATTCTAGGCACCATATAGCCAAGGCGAACGTCAGAAGGAAGGGGTCACTCTTGCGGATATTTTCCGGATAGACCACAATGTGATTCTACTACTTGCGCATGCACAAATTGCCTTTGTCTTGACGACCTTCGATGTTTTGGGAGGGAGCAAAAGCAGATTGGAACGTTTGGAAACCAGCAAGAAACTGCGCACTTTATGCTTTCCCATGCACCGCGCTCACTTTCGACGACCTCGTCGCTTATAAAATGCGACGTGTAACATGTGACTTGATTATGTCACCATGCTGAAGCTGTACATAAGATACCTCGCATGATTTCTCCCGAACCTTTATCCTCACAGGAAATGGCCCTTTACTGCTTCTAAATTAACAACGCGGATCTGACGGATGGGAAAATTGTGCGCAGTTTCTAGGAGCTTTCGTGTACCTGCTGGCGGAAACAGACGTGAAAGATGTCGGCATGTTGTCGTGAGGTGCCATAACATGACATAAAATATGGCACCAAGAGTAAGGTTTATCTTAGGAGACGAAAAAAAAAACTGGGCCTGCAAACCAAAATGTGCCCGCGCTCGGTGACCCGCACGTCGCAGGTACTCGTGTCTCCGTGAGCACAGAATCGGACGAAAAAGGCCTTGACAGCCGGTCACGTGCACGGGGACTGTAACGAGGCGCGCACAGTGAGAGAAAGAGAGAGAGAGAGAAGAATACGGAGAAAGGCAGGGAGGTTAACCAGAGGTACTTGTGGTTGGCTACCCTGCACGGGGTGGGGGGTGGGGGGAGTGGTTAAGAGGGATAAAAAGAGAAAGAGAGTGGAAGGGGGAAATAGAGAGAAAGAGAGACGAGCACTAACAAAGCGCGTACACTATAGGGCGGTAGGGAGCGGCGTCCTTAAAGTCTATCGTGAAGCCCCGTAGACCGGAGGAACCATAATGGCGCGAGTCAGGCTTTCAACGTGGATGTTCTTTCGGAGCACTGACCTAAAGCTTTGAGTTGTGATAGCGGACGATTGTCCAACTGGTCCAGTACTCTGCACATCACTTGTCTCTGGGCACTATATCGCGGGCAGACGCAGATAATATGTGCGAGCGCCTCATCGCTGTTGTCTGTGTCGCACGTGGGGCTGTTGGCCGTTCCAATAAGGAAAGCATATGAGTTCGTAAAGGCAACACATAGTGAGGAAATGAAATCGGCTACCAGCACAAGAAGCAGCGCAAACTCCCGCAAGCAGCGGGCACATGTCAGCGGTACAGCGGCGCTCACTTGGCGCGAAGCTCGACCGCAACGCCCTCACAGCCCCTCGGAACAGGTCGCCCCCCGTCTCGAGAGGAGGAGTAGCGAAACTGAAAAAAGTATCCGCAAACGTTGGTCCGATATAGGGGTCATACTGTGGATTGTCGTGCACATCGCTTCCATTGCGTCGTTCTTTTATTAACTGTGACGCAATAGTAAGTTTCGCTGCTAAAAAGCCCACTATCCCAAAATTGTATTTAGGAAGATAGCACTGAACGACACCAAAGTGTTAATAAATATAATTAAGACTTTCGTCATTACCAAAAAAAATCAACAAAGAACTTCACTGTGAACCGTGCATGCATAAAAAAGTTGGAAGTATGTACAGATTATATGTAATGTAGAGTCACCGCAAGACAAATCATAATCGTGAGTAGCCTGGCATCATGTTGGAATGGTTGAGTTAGCAGCAAACCTCATAAAAAACCACTGTCCCGAAAGTCACCACGACGGTGAATTGAGATGAGTAAAAAAATGACCTCATGTCAAAGCACGAAAATGTCAATATTAACAAAGCAAAAAAAAAATACAGGACGTTATGGCGGGATAAACGTGCATCATATAACAGAACATTGCACCGGTCTCAGTGCATGTTAATTGGCTACGCCAACGGAAATGGGTGTTGGGGCGAAATGAATGACGTCTCATCATCGTCACTTTAACACCACGTGGTTCTCAAGTACGTTAAAAGACTAGAATTCCCACTGCTCCTCTGACACGTCGCGATCAACATTACGTCTCGTAAAAAGAGAAGGCATCCCAAACAGGAGACAGATCGAGAGTATACTGTCCGAGTTTGTCTTTCACTGGGATCCGCGAATCATCAGGATTCAGATAGTTTAGATGTGCCCTCGGTGGCGGCTGCTGATGTTGTACGTAGATCAGGATGACCGGATAAACGTTCAGGATTACCGGATAAACGCATGTATGAGGGTGCATTCTCCACAGTTAATTCACCTTCAAATCGTAAATCTTTAAGGTGGGTTTACGTTGATCTCGACCGTGGATTTCGCTTGGCCTTACCTGAGAACCCTGGTTTCTTGTAAACGACGTCACCTTTATTAGTGATCGTACACTGAATCGTGATCGCTGGCTTGGCAGTATATGTGACAAGATATAGTTGGCATGGCCTTGCCATAGCGTTTGTTCTTGGTGAATGTTCTGATAAAACAAAACAAAAAATATGTAGTTGACGTCTGCGAAATTCGAACCGTTCGTGATTTGTAAAGAACGGTTGTATGAATAACGTTAAGGATGTGCAGCGAGCGGTTATAAATAGATCATAAACTATTGAGCTATGGGTATGTATAGTTATACTAAGTAAGACAAAACGTTTGTAATGGCACTATATAAGATTTAAAGCAAACTAAAATACCCAATGGCACCATGGCACATAACCAGTCGCCCCTGTAACATACCTGCACACTGCACCATCACCGGGATCCGCCCACTTACTGGGACACTAAAATGATTTTGGCGATTTTATACAAACGTTCTTTGTCGTTAGGATGGGTCCTTCTCATCCTTAAGTGACGCATTTAAGCGCTCCGCCTAAGGCGTGTGAATGATTATAAGGCTTTAAAGAATGTGCATCGCTACCGATCGAAGTGGTGTTGCTCCTCTGAATTTTTCAGCATCCCCGGCATACAAGCTACGTAGCTTGTGCGCGTGACGTCAATTGGGCGAGTTGTCCGGATGGCTACCCAGGTTGCGACATCGATCACTTTTCCAACTTTATGGTGAACAAATGTTGTTCGCAATAGTTGCCACGTTGGTTAATCTTTTTCTATAAATAAAAGTAACAGAAAGAGAATGCAGAATTATTTAACACTACACTCTAGCACTTCTGGCACACAGCAAATGCCGTCTGCTTATGCTACAACGTGCTCCGTGTTGACCCGAGCTGCGCCGTCAGTGTTGGTATCGAGCTTTCTTTTCACGAGCACCGGGGTTCGCCCTTGTTACGTTGTGGGCTGCAAATCTAGCGGTCGGTGACATGTGAAGCTGCGGCATCGCGTCTCTCTGCAAAGCAGCATGCGAGCGGAGTGGCTGCAGCGCATCGGGCTGTCGGTATGCGATCGGCGCCAGCACCTACGCGTTTGCGGCCGTCACTTCATGACGGAGGATTACTACCACAATAGAGAGTTTTAGCGAGAAGCGCGTAGGGGCAAACATGCGCGATCTGCACGGTGCAGCAACTACATGGCGCAAAGCTCTACTAGACAAACACAGAGTTAAGTCAGCAGTTACCAAGCGTAGTTATAGCAATATATATTAGCTGTGTATTTAGCTGGTTGAGCTCTGCGCCACCAGGTGGCTGCACCGTGCAGGTCGCTCTAAGGTCCCTATAGATAAGCATTTTTATCTAGAGATCTTAGGTCACTCACGTTTACGCCTCCACCTATACGTCAAAACGTCCAGCTCGCCTGCGTTTATTGGCGTACGGAACACGCACGGCACTGCATGCGACAGAACATCTACACAACACGTTGCTTAGATAGCTCTCGGTGAGGATTGTTACGTCTCAACACCACAAAGGCGCTCATTGGAGGTTTGCCACAAGACAAACACCCACCCATCCATCAGCGCCTATCCAGACGTCAGCGCAGCGTGGACACTGACTCTTGACGGGTCTCAAAGAAGGCAACAAGCCCACAATTCTCTGGTAGCCTGAGCTAAGGATAATAGGGGACCCCCATTCAATGCTACCAAACGACGACGTCGACCTTGGATTCGCAGGTTGCCTTCCTGCCGCATATTCCATACCATCGGGCTTCGGAGGCGGGGTTACTGCGGAGTGTTGCGAGCGTGGGCGGTATTGCAACGGATTCGACGATTGTGATTTTCTGCCGGACAGTCTTGAGATTTCCTAGTCCACTCGCCTAGAGCAGACGATGGTATTAAAAACGGAGCCTTTTTGAGCAGTGGGACAGAGGGTCCTGATGTGAATTCGCACGTTTAACTTGGTCCTGCATGGAGTGGGCTTCCGTAGTGGAGCCGTGTAATTAAGCCAGTGAACCCTTTTTGCTTCCTTCCTACAACCTGACGTAGCAGTCGATGTGTTTGGTGGATTCCTTGCCCAAACGCCACCCTAAGCCGCAACAGGATCGACGGCCAGGCGGTTAGCGGAGGGGTTTGAGGGGCTTAGCGTGCTGGCTTCAAGACACCGGAGGTAGATGACACGACCTCACATCACGACGCAGAACTAGTAAAGGCGGGCTTAGCCGCAATCGCTCTGTGAACGAATTGAAGAGAAAAAGCATCGCTAGGGAGGACGGCAACGTTTAATCGTTCATAGCACTTTTATTATGAGACGCTTCACTTAAATTGTGGTGCGAATGTTTTACTGCATGTGCATCCTATGCGTGTACAAAATTTGTTCAAACAGTTTCAGGGACTCTCCAAATGGTGAGGTACACCATCCACCCGCAGAAAAGTGACTGCACTAGGAGAGGGACACATTCTCGTGGTCATATATCCAGTGGCCCCAGTACCATACCCAGTGCGCGTACTCTGTGCAACTACCCAGTGGCCCCAGCCCACATACCCGGCGCATATACCCAGTGCACCTACTCAGTGCACAGGCCCAGTCTTCCCTGTGGCACATACATTCATGCTGGACTATCACCAGGATCGGCCCACGAAAACAGCGAAATAGACCACCTGCCAGTAAGCAAGAACTTGACTGCATCCTTTCCTCTCTGTCCTCTTACTAACCCTTATCTCTCAACCCCAGTGTAGGTAGCAAACCGGAGACTAATATTTGGTTTACCTCCCTGCCTTTCCTCTTCATCTTTCTTTCTCTCTCTCTCTCTGAGATGCCGTTTGTGTGCAGAACCCGAGTCCCTTAGGCACATAGTAGGCGGTTGCAGACAGGCCCCACTGAAACCTCCAAATCTTTATCAGACCAACGAGCTTTGGGAAGGGAGCTTTGGCCAGTTCCAACCTCGAGGATCAGCAACGGACGTCGCGAGGTCCCAGGACGTGGCCAGAGCTCAGATCATTCTGCAATTAGGACGCCTCTCCAAAACTGCATTGACATAATAAGGATCTTTAGTCTCTCTCTCTCTCTCTCTTACAGAAGAATACATTAAAGAAATAATAACAACAACGTACTCATGCTTATAGCGCTTCCTGGATTTTCTCTTAAGGTGTTACGGAGTCTGTGACGGCCGAAGTGTTAAGGCCACCGGGTTATTTATCTCCAGAAAGGGCAGGCAGGTAGGAAGCGCACCATTTAGAAACGGTGCGTGTTTTAACGAAGCAATGAGCGTTGATTTACGGCGATATTGCTGTAACGTGCAGCTAACGCAAGAGGGTGGTCGCTTACGCTCACTGAACGAGGCAGTTTCTGGAAACTAAGTTTACTTCGGGGCACAGTCCTGTGCATTCATAATGAAATTCTTATCGAATGCCGATGAATACGGCCCCGCTCAGCACCAAAACGAAAATGAAAAATGGATGTAGATGGCAATAAATTACGCAACTTTAATAGGTCGCATTTGACCAGGTAACTTTGCAAATTTAACGCGCTTTAGTGCTGCTTTGGTGCAACCACGAGAGAAGGAAAAAGGCTTACCAATCGGGGACGCAGCGTTCTTTAGTATTCACAAAAACAAATAACGCAATAAGGCACATAACGGTAGACTTCATTAGGAAGGCCCACCGTCGTCTCTTCTCGAGCCATTGAAGTAAGCGTCATGAGCTCGCTAAAGCACTTAGCAAATTGCTCTGATCATTTAACCCCCATTCGAAGTTGAAAGCACCGATGTTTCTCTTAATGCGGCGACACGAACAGAGAGTAAAAAACTAACTCTTTTCTTTGTCTTTTGCCTAACTCCGTCGTGTGGGTTGCGACATTAGCTGATCGCTTCTAATAGCTTTCATGCTCTTCAGAGTAGCTCAGTTGGGCGCCTCCTTTGCATAAGCGCTCTAGACGACGTCGGTAGTCCTCGGCATGTAGAGACTCTCTGCTCTCAAAAAGACCAGGCCTGCTTCTTCGTAGCTCGATAGACAATAAGACGATCTTACCGATATTGCATATTGTAAATTTTACAGGTCTCACTCCTTACCTGTTTTTGTAGGCTTTCTCTGATCACTTAGGTTTGCACATTCTCCAGGTTCCCGTAACAGTACGCGCTATCCTCTCTCCGCAAACACGATGGCCAGTAAACGCGTTTTTCTTCTTCTTTTTCTGCTACTCATCCACTATTCAGATTTACTGATGACGCCCTAATTGAAGCTGCAACCTTCCATGCTGATAAAATGCTTCCGGTCTCATACACTCGTCACAGCTTTATGTGGAAAACGCACTCTTATTATTTTCTTTTAATTCTCCACAGTCATTACGCCCACCCTTACTTCTGTTCACGGATTGTGTTTGTGCGTACTTTGAAAGTGTTTGCAATTCGCTCACTGCTGTTTTCACTTTGCCGCCTCTGGCCTTTCTGAACGGCGACGTCTCCATTCAACTCTCCAGCCTCATTTTCTGCTACACTTGCGTAAAGACAACCAGTTAACTATGACGTCACGAATCAATGGTAGCGGTACCATTGCTGCGATGTTATAGTTAAAAAGGAAGAAAGGACAGCAAAAAAAAAAAGCCAATGATAGTGGCCAGAATTGCATCACTGTTGTTACACTGAATTGGGGGAAAGCCAAGCAGCCGGGTTATTAGAGTATAGATGACCATGGACATGGCGTGACGTACACGAGTGAGTTTTCGGGCGTATTCTACTATAACGAAAATATGACCAACACAACTCGAATCAATTCTGTCGAAACCCAACCTCAGTTCTTATGCTGCGAGCTTTCAAAAATATTCTCGCGATGAATGCCGTTTAAATGACGCCGGACAGCAAGGATTCGGTACATCTAATCTGCTACATTTCTACTATATCAGGCGCGTAGCCAGGACTTTTCTTTTCCGAAAGAGGGGAGGCGGGGCTAAGGTTCTATTATTCGCTCTTAAGTTCCCATGCTTGGTGCATATTAATATAGCTATTACTTTCAGCAGGTCCTTGGTCTGCTTGAAGGCGTATACCATCCTGTACTTGTCTGGGACGGACGTTTAAAGAATATGCGCCTTTGTTCATACTCTAAAAAAACGTTAAATCCTTTCGGGCTCATTTTGTCCCCAAGCAATAATTCTCATCTGGCTTGCTTGCGTTTCCTCTCTTGAAAACTCGGCGCTCGCTACTTCCCTGTCGAGAATGCTGTGTCAAGATGAATGTGGTGTTTTGTGGTGCAAGGTCCAAATGTGGCCAAAGAGCGCCAGGCCGCTGGTAATGCGTTCGCAATAGACGTATGAATAACGAAGGGCAGGTGTTACGGTGGCTGTAAAGGGGCCTGAAAAGAGTCGGTCTAAAATGCATAAAACCTATACAAGATAAAATTATGCCGATGGTTAATGGGCTGTACAATGGACATGAAATACACATTGTGAAGTAATGATGATTTAGTGATATATCTCACAGATATACTTTTTCCAATAAGCACTACTGCCTTGCAGAGTCCTTGGGATGCAAGGGCCTGTAGGCATGTTCTATGCTAGACTACCATCACAGCGGCATCCTCTAGAAAGATGTGCTATGAATATCTGGGGCTAAAAACTTGCAAGTTGAGATCGCTCAAGAAATTTAGAACTGATTTGGTGTCAAAGAACATTTCTTCACCAAGAAACATTGCTGGATGGAGAGGAGTATGCTGACGATATACAAGGGGAAAATGTCTCTTTCTCTCAGCTTCGGCTTCCCGACACTCCACGAGGACGTGGAGACGGTCAGCCTCTCACCACATCTACCACACGTGTGTCAAGTTGATAACGCGCGAGCCGTTCGTGACTAGGAAGTACCGGGCTCGAAGCGTTAAAGAAAGGAAATGCGGGCAAGACAGATGACGATTATCATTTAGGGATAAAATACAACCCAAAGGGTGTAAACTTTTTTTAGAGTGTAGGCGACTTGCCAGGCATAAAAGGGAGCCGGTCGCCAGCCGTAAAAATTCTGGGGGAGGGGAGGGGTAGCTGCAGCTCGGTCAGCAACCACCTGGCTACGCCGCTGAACTGTACACCTCGCTTATAGCACGTTTAACTATATACGCGGGTTTGCGCAGCACCGTGCTTCACAGAGCTCCTTTTGCTTGAACAGACACGTAAGCTTATCCAGCGAATGCCCTCACTGAATGTGCAGGCACCGGCCGAAAGCGCTTGCTGTACTTTTCGCTGAATGTATTCACATTTCCACGCGCGCGACCCAAACTGCGGATAATAAAAATGTCAGCCTGCGGCCGTAAGCACACTCATTATTGGCTAGCCAGCGCCTACCGTTCGGTGCCTTGTGCGCTGGGACTTGGGCCCTCCCTGACGACCGTCGCCATTCTCCATACACCTTATTCCCTCCCTCCCTCCCCCTCTCTCTCTCTCTCTCTCTCTCTCTCTATATATATATATATATATATATATATATATATATATATATATATATATATATATATATATATATATGGGGTCTTGTTCCGAGACGTCGCGGCGGTCATTATCATCACGCCAGTGGAAGAGAGAAGCATAAGCAAGCTGAGCGATGATCTCCGTACATACTGCGGCGGGAATGATGGGTCTTAAGACCCCCCACCTTGCGTCGTCGGCTGCCGGCAATATATCACCGCCCTGTGCCGCCTATTCCATCACGATCCGTCTCCTGTGCGCGTGCCCTCTTCCGCAACGAAGCCACTGCTTGCGGGAAAGAAGAAGAAAAGAGGGGGAGGGGGGGCGATCAAGCTCTTCATTCTGACGAGGTAAAGCAGGGCCTCTGTTTGGCGTACGAGGCGTTTTATGGTGGGCGTATACACTTTTACCGCCACCGCGTGAATTGTGGGCCTCGTAGTGCTTGTAGATCTTTCTTTAGTTTTTTTCGGCCTCGTTGTATTTCAAAAGTTTGCATTGCCCCTCGGATTAAACTCCCTCCTTGCACTGCTTTTATAGTTTGCTTTCCTGATGTATTCTCTGCCCTGCCAGTGTCAGGAATTCTCTTGAATATGGGAACGCCTACGCCCAGTTGGGGCATGGGCGCGTTGTCAGCTTCGGGATATTTATTTAGCGTGGAACTTGTAGTTTAATGAAAAAAGAAAGGCTTGCCCTTTTTTATGGTCTACATTGACTTGAAAGAAAAGAAGAGAGAAATAAATGTGCGTTGACGCAAGAGCGGAAGATATTACGTCTTTCTTGAATACTTCATTGAATTTTGTTTTCTTAACCTGGTTTCAGCCGCCATTCTTCTTGGATAAACGAGAGCAGTTCGTCTTGTGCGTGAAGTTGGCGGGTTATAGGAGGTAAATGTTTTCACCAACTTGGGAAACTCTGATAAATGGCGACAGTAAAGGTTGAGTACTGTAGTGGCGTTTGCTTTTCTTATTTTCTTTAATCTTTTTTCTGGGAAAATTTTAGGCGGCACGACCAATCTCCGATGAATCCCCTGTAGGTATCGAACTGCGGAAAGTCGCTATGGCTACTGTAAAAGCTTGACGGCACAAGGAGAAAGGGATAGAGAGAGAGATGAAGAGGAAAGGCAGGGAGGTTTAGATATTAGTCTCCGGTTTACTACCTTACGCTGGGGCTGGGAGATAAGGGTTAGAAAGTGGAGAGAGAGGAAAGGGTTTAAAGAAAGATAGAAAAGGCACAGACATAGACACACACACAAAGGGTGTTCCAGTCAGAGACGGTCACAAAGCTGGTAGATCGCAAGAAGTTCAGTAGAACTTGCGCGACCTTCTTCTGTGACGTTAGGTCCTGTCGATGGTGTAGAATTCCTCCTTCCGATACTGGTCGGTCGTCCAGCTGGTTGAGCTCTTGGCGAAGGGATTTCCTCTGTGGACTCTTCTTCCGGCAGACGCGCAAAATATGACCAATCGATTATTCACGGCCACAGTGGTCACACGTTGCGGTGTCGCCTATCCCTGTGCGGAACGCATAGGCTTTGGTAGCAACGGCCAACCACAGTCGATACAAAGGCGTGGCGTCTCCACGGTGAAGCTGTGATGGCGCTCCGAGACTTACTGTGGGATCACGGGAGTATAGTCGACAATTCCTCAAATGTGGCTCATTCCATCGCGACGTAGTCCACTGGTGAGCAAGCAGGCGGAGCTTCCGGGCTGCGTCAGTTCTAGAAAGTGGTATTGGTACGTAGTGGTCCTCAGTACGGGGTAGAGTGCGTAGTGCCAATCTGCTGACGCGCTTATAGAAGTCACTAAATAACATAAATGGATGACGCCTTTGAGAAACCATCGCACGCTTCCTCCAAAAATAAAGACTCTTACTCCATCGCTCAAACCCTTTTACGTTGGTGATATAAAAAAAAAGCATTTCTGCAAACAGTGCGCAACATCACAAACTGGGCAAGACATATTAAAGGGGTGCTTCATTTTGAAACAACTATGGACGATGCTAGCGACAACACTGGCGGGGCATCGACCTCTAACCTACTAGAATTGGGCACAGGTCTCTCAAAAATCCTCAGTGATGCGGCCACCCATCCTCAATTGGATCCGAGATCCGGAGTACTCTGTGGGTATCCTGTGATAGCCCGGTTTGGGGTCACAAGTATTTGAAAACCATGTAACTCGACGCAGACAACTCGGAGAGGACCGAGACTGTGTTTTCTCAAAGAACAGGAGTAGGTTTCTTTATTTTTTATCCTCATTCAGTGCTATGGCAGTCTGGCGTGAACGAAACATGGTCTCAACAATCCACATCTAACTCACCGTCAGGAATGTTGCATACTCAAAGTTCCTAAATGCTTCCGTGACTGCCGTCTTCTTTGTATCGACATTTACAGATAGGGCTCCTTGCAATCTTCATTCATTTCAGTTTGTAGGTTTGGTTTGTTTTCTTTTATTTCTTTCATTTTCTTTCTTTTCTTTTTGGGCCCTCTACAACAAGCTCCGTATACTGTATACGTATGCAATGAGATTCATCACATAACATGCTTTATCGAAACCGGTCATTCAAGCACGTTCGTGTCCTAGGAAAATTATGCTGAGCGTGTACTACGGATAATAAAGATATGCTGCGGGCGCTCGGTAAGCCGCCGCAGAAAATAGCTGAGCTGGAAGAAGTGAGCAACGAAGCGCATGGCCTCGATGTATGAAGGCCCCTCGGAACCACCAGCATTACTTCTCACATGAAGGAATCGAGCAGCACTCATAGACAATTGGGGATGCTCGGTTCGTATAAGTGTTACGACGTCCGATTCTCGCAGATAGTCAGCTTATATGTCCCGTATACTAATGTCTTGAACGTTTGCGGATATAAAGCCAATGGATTCGGAACAGCGGTAGCGCCATTGGAACAAGCGCTGGTTCTTCAGCTTTAGCAGTGTGCCACGCGTGGAACGTGAGTGAAGAATGCAGTGACTCAGCACATAAAGTGAACGCGCATCAAAGAAACCAAGACCCAGCGGTGAACATCACAGGCGGTCTTTTATGGTCTTGGAATCGGCGCTGTATCCTTATATTATCGAAATGAAAAAAAAACGCAATTCCACGAGAAGTCTTTGCAATGATCGCCGTCTTAATTAGCATTTAGAAGGGCGCCGGTATTTTTAATGATTCGATTGCATGCAACTCGTCGTATTTGACACTCCTGCTGTTGGCAGCGTTAGGGCGCTGGATTACGATGTAGAGAAACAGAGCGAAGGAGAAGGCAAAGCAGGGAAGTTAACTAGGTTGCACCTATAGTTTGCTACCCTACACTGGGACAGTGGGCAGCGAAAAGAAAGAAAAGGGACTGTCAATGAAAATGGGAAATAAATGATGCGCGAGCTCATGCAGCAACTTTCAGCGTGCTTTCAAAGACGGTCGCCAAGTCCAATCGACTTTAAAATGTGCAGCAGGGCTCTGGCTGCTTTCCATACAGATGGCCGGCTGAGTATACACGCCCCCAGTATATTTTCTTTCTGTGACTTTGACTATAGCGCCTTGTCCATCTCGATGCGACGCAACTTTGTCGCTCGTGGCTTTGCGTCGGTGCTCTTACAAACGCGTACTGTTTTCGCATCGGCATCATGAACCATGCCTCGTGCAACTTGTATGATCGCGACAAGACCGTAGTACAGATCCTTCTTTTCTAACCTTCTTTCCATGATGAAAAACAGCATTCGCGTGTGGTTTTAAGCCGACCGGACGACAGAGAGGTCATAGATTACGATGAAACTTCTAGAGTATTTCAATCACCCGGCGTATCTATAGTCCTCTCGTAGGCGAAGAATGTCAAACACCTCCGAAGCTAGTTTGGATAATGCATGCTGGGACTTTTTATTCCTGTGCATATCCGCTTCTTCATTCCTGTTTGATATCGAGAAAAAGCGAGGAATGACAGAAAAATAAAAAAAAGCTTATGCCCCAATGAGGGCGAATACCTTGTGTATCCAGACAAAACTTACGACGAAATTATACGACATGGCTAAAGTAGGGTTCTGCAGCGCAAGAAAGAAATATCGGCAAACGAGCAAGAGAAATCACAGGAACTGTTATCGTGCCTTTTGCAAAGCCCTACTTTTCTGCTCTTCTTCGATTCGAGAGAAAAGCAAGTAAGATAGAAAGTTCCAAGCTTTGGCGAACAGGTTAAGGACTAGAAAGAGATAGAAAAAGAAAGAACAGCGAAGAAGGACGAAAATAGGCATATCTAAATATTACAGTCAAGGCAAACTAAAACTATAGCAAATTGTCTCTATGCAAGAACCTCGACTCCCGGGCGGAACATCAGATAGAAACATTCACAAACGGAATTTAAAGAAAAAAAAAGGAAAGATAACTGGGAAGTGTTCCTTTATAAAGGAATGTAAGAAAATGAATCCCAGGTGGAGCAGGAAGCCCCCAGCAGCTGCTTTCTCCATCCCCCCCCCTCTCCTTCTCCCCACACTCCCAGCAGCTTCTCCAGACTCCCCAGCGTCGGGGCTTGCTGTGCGGTTTAGGCCTTATCAACTCATACACCAACAAAATCGCTGAGCTGGACTTTATGTTTACGACGCCGGCTCAGACATGAACGGGCTCGTGTACAAAGACAAATGTGTGGTTCTGCGCCGGAAGAGAGGACAGAGAAAAAAGAAGTACAGCGAAATAAGGAACAGCCATCGAGTAGCGAAAGAAAATAAAATACGCGGGCTTTAACAAATATGCTCGGCACAGATATGAAACTTTCTCGGTGCCGTTTTCGGGCTACTATTCCGCGTCCCAATTCGCGGCGCGCCGCCACCACCGCCTCCGCCGCCGGGGCCCTCTGAGGGCCGTACGTCATGCGAGCGGCACACACGCCTAGCAGCTGCCTCGTACGCTAGGTTTGACTCTCTCTCTTTCTCTTCCCACAAAAAGCGGAGCTCCGCGGTTCGTTAAGCCTGAAAAGGCAGAAAGCCGCGTTTGCCGGAGCTGGGCCGACGGACTCCAATATCCGTTTCCTGCCTCTGCCGCTGTCCCGTACACAATCTAGCGCAAGTTCCGTGCAGTGTTCATTCAGCAAGACGTAGCTACAATGCGTACGATAAGCAGGAAAGAACGCGTTTGCCCACTGTGCGCCGCTAACCAGCAACGAATATGTGGTTGCTTGAACCGATACATTATCTTTTCTCTCAGGAGTGTTTCGAAAGAGCTGTTTCCTTAAACTTTTGCGTGGTCTCATTAAAAACGCTGTAGACGTTAGGTTGTACGGTCATTTCGCGGCGTAAAGATTGCGGTAGCGTCTCACTTTAGAGGGATATTTCTGTAGTCGTAGCGATGCATGGAATTAGTGACACTGAGAGCGGAAAAAGGGCAGCAGAACTACTCTTCTTGTGCGCTTATCCGCCAGGCTTCCTTGTCGGTATTTGTCGTACAGTTTGATGCGCAGATTTCTCTGCTTCGAGGTTCGCCGGCTTTATGAGTATTGTCCGGATGAAACAACAAAATTATTGATGAGACTATCGCTGTTGAGGTCTTGATAAATCTCGCCTAACTTAATTCAACGTCTCAGTTCCTCCGATTCTCCTTATGCTGATGCACAACAGCCAAACGCTCGGTCGTCGTTAGACAAAGGCCAAAGACAAAGTCAGTGCTGTGCTGTGCGTCTCGAGCATGATTGGGAAGAATCGATTTTGGAGTCAGCGATCCGGGAGTGCAAGGTTTAAGCACGGCACGCTGTAGTCTCGCATTGCGAATACATGCGACGGTCGATCAGACTGAATCGGCTTGAGCCATTCGCTATCTACAATTCTCTAAAGGCGTTTTGGAGAGTTAGCATCACAATTAAAGATTCAGCGTTTTCGTACATAGGCCGCGTGGAATGATTGTGCGGCACTGTTTCACTTCTTAAAGCTACAAATGAACCATTAGAGACGCCGTGAGACAGGACGCCTCAGATTTGCCTTCGCAGCGTGGAGATCTTAACTTTCAGTGAAATCTTAGTGGACCATTGTTCTTGGCCGACGTTCCCACCGGTATGCTGCCGTCGCAGTAGGATGAATGGATCCGTGACCTACGCTATCAATAGAGAGTTCTAGCTTTGCGTATCGGCAGATTCCGTACACTAATTAATGGATGTTATCCGTGTGCTTTTGAGCAGTCAGCACTCTTCGTCGGCTGAAAGTGCTATGCGTGCACTCGACACGCAAAGTGCAGCGCTGGCATCCTTCGTGCAGAGGAACGCTCCAGAAGCTGCAATTACCTTATGTACGCCACATGGGCATCACAAAAGCGGCTCAAAACGGAAGATGGCGTGCTTGTTTCGAACAAGTGGCTCCTGCAAACGACTGCAACACTTCAGCGTGATTTCGTTTTTCTCCTTCGCGACTGTGTAGTGCTCGTCCCGACTGCGTACTCTCTCTCTCTCTCTCTCTGTCTCGTATTTTACCTTTTATCTTTCGCTCTTTCTCCTTCTACAGTACCGAGTAGCAAAACCGGAAGATCTCATGGGCATAGCGTGGAGCTAGCGTGGAACCATTCCTCTCCCCTTGTCCTCCTTCCTACACATATTTCCCCATCTCATTGCAGGATAGCAATAGGAAACTGGCATCTGGTTAACTTTCCTGCCTTTTCTTTCTTTCTTTCTTTCGTTGATTCTTTTTTATAGCGTTCAATGCTATGAGAAATAAACGCTCATTCAGCCTCAATTTGTGCGAAGCATTTTCACTGAGCGTGCGAGGCACATTGTCTACTTCAGAAGAGAGAGAGAGAGAATAAACATTTTTATGAGGTAAATGCAGCTTTGGAGAGGCGTCCTCATTCCAAAATGCCTTGAGCTCGGGCCGCGTCCTGGGCCCTCGCAATCAGCCGTTGCTGATCCTCAAGGTCGGAGCTGGCCAAGGCTCTCTCCCAAAGCTCGTTAGTGGGGTAAGGGTTCGGAGGATTTAATGGTGCCGCTCTGCAACCCCCTACTATGTGCCTGAGGGACCCGGGATCTGCACAGAAGCGGCATTGCGGAGACAATTTTGTAGGGTCTATGAGGTGATTTCTGGTTGGGCGGGGGAATGTATTAACCTGTAGAGCTCGGAGGAATCGCTCCTGCTCTCTAGGTAGTGACTTGTCTGGGGGTGCATATGTTCTGCGGGTTAGCGTGTAGTGTTGTGTGATGTCTTGGTAAGAGACTAGAGGGTGCATGCGCTCGGGTTCAGATTCCTCGGCGTCGGCTCGGTGGGTCAGATAAGATGTACAAACCCGTTAACTTCTTGAAAATAACTGTGTGTTAAGACGCTAAAATAACCGTTTTGTTTTGGAACGTGGTTCGCGACTTACCGACTGGCCGCGTGGGTGGGATGGTAGAAGAGGTGGCTTAGCTGTAGGTAGCTGTAATCTGGAGGCCTAAGCACCTCCGCCTGAATGACTCGTTTCACTGTGTTACCGAGGCACCTTGCGAAACGCTCAAAGAAACAGATACGAAGAAACAGGCGAAGCCAGAAAGACCGTAGAAGAAATTAATTGTGATAACTTCAACTGCACCGCACGCAAAGCACCGCACGCATAACGCGGAAGATGTGGCTTCGCTTCTCACCTGCGGCAACTTATCTTTTCGTCCACGTTCATGTATCTCTTTGTTAATATTTGTACATTTCATATAACCTTAACAAATTATTTCCCCCATGCTATAGCTCGCTTCGCTGCCTATTTTATATGCATAGTTGTGACTAACAAACAACGGAGCCCGTCTGATGCCCGCATTCTCCACGCTCGACAAACCGCATTGTCACTTTGAAACGTTGTGCGGGCACCGACAGCCGCTAACGCGTTTCACGACTTTTTACATCACGCAGTTCAAACTTATTGCCCGCGTCTCGTCGGGGCCCAATAAACCTATAGTTCGGCTGCACCAAAATATTTTCGTGCACTCTCATTCCTACTTTTACTGCTTATTCGAGCTTTTTTTTTTTTTTACCGCGAAATCGACGTGTTCAGTTCAGTTTCCGTGGATGCGTGTTTCTCTGGTAAACACTACTGCGCCGCGGTGGAGCAGTGACTGTGGCACGAGCTCTCGGAGTCGAGTGCAAGAACGCTGGTGGACCGCACTTTCGATTCACGTTAAAAAACTATACAAGTGGTCAAAATAATCTGTAGCCCCCCGCCCCCCACCCGGCTATGGCGTCCCCGTGACCCACGGTGTCATTCTATTGACCTACTTTATTTTATTCGTATATCAATGGCCCGAGGGCATTACATGATGGCTGGCTATTACAATGGCAGTGAACATGATACATCATTCGCTATCGCCATAAATTACGTTATCTTTAACGTTAAACCCCAGAATGTATTTCTGATAGCCATTTGACAAGCAGCTGAAGTTGCAGAGTCTCGTAGCCCACTTTTCCCACGTTCGTGTAAGCATCCGGCTCACACCGCGTTTTGCTTTCTTTCGCGTCTTTCGCAAGATTGACGCGACCAACTGCGATTGACACGAACCGCACGGGCTTATATCGCGATTTCGCGTGATTCAGGAGTCCCACCATTTTCGCTTGACGCAGCAACCTCGCCAAGCTGTAGTGAACACGACGATGATCATAAATAGCTCCTTGTGTTACGTAACTTTCACCCGGCCGCTGTTATGTATTCTTTTCCTCCCTGCAGAACTCATCCGCATCCAGCTTTGGGAAACAACCGCTCTACCATTTATCTAGGCAGCTGGGTAACGTCTAGATAGCAACAATTTCTTTGCTCTCGGGTCGAGTGGATCGATAAAAAAAGCCTCATGCGAAAAAACAAGGCAGTGGCTCTCATAGTCTAGCTTCCAAAATAAACAAACGCGCAGCCTTCAGTGCACTAGTATCGCAACAAAACAATAAAGATAGAAAAGAAGAAAAAGAAAGAATTGAATAAAGAACGATATATACGAGTGGCTGTATCGTTTTTGTTTCTTTCTCCTCGGCATCCGGTATTGAACTGGGCCTGCCAATCCCTGCTGCGATGTAATAAGGGGACGCAGTAAGACGGCAATCCTCCGCTGACGCTGAGCTGTTCAGGCCGTCTTCGGCCTCCGAGTTATTGAACGACTTCGCTGTCAAACTTCTCTCGGCAAAGCTGTCTTGTAAGAGGTGTCGTTTGCGTTAGAAAGGCACTTTTCTCATCGAGCGGTTTGCGCTGTTTTCTTCGGTAAATATAAACCAAGATAAGAGTTGGGAATTCTGCCAGTATTAACGCCTGGCAGCGAGATCAAGAATTACTAAAGCAACCATGTTACTGGGCATAGACAGCTGAAGCGGTTAAAGGGTTGAAAGAAATTACATCCCTGGTGGCCGACAGAATATCAAGTGAAGCGGGGATTTTCGTTTTATCCATCTGCACAGAGCTCGAGCGAGCGATCGACTAAGTGAGTGAGTGAGTGAGTGAGCGAGTGAGTGAGTGAGTGAGTGAGTGAGTGAGTGAGTGAGTGAGTGAGTGAGTGAGTGAGTGAGTGAGTGAGTGAGTGAGTGAGTGAGTGAGTGAGTGAGTGAGTGAGTGAGTGAGTGAGTGAGTGAGTGAGTGAGTGGGTGAGTGAGTGAGTGAGTGAGTGAGTGAGTGAGTGAGTGAGTGAGTGAGTGAGTGAGTGAGTGAGTGAGTGAGTGAGTGAGTGAGTGAGTGAGTGAGTGAGTGAGTGAGTGAGTGAGTGAGTGAGTGAGTGAGTGAGAATGAGTGAGTGAGTGAGAATGAGTGAGTGAGTGAGAATGAGTGATTAGGTGAGTGAGTGGGCGAGTTAGTTGTGTTTTAATATTGTGGAGCTATTATTAACAACAACAACGTTGTTGTTCTACGCAAACAACATATGTGTGTTAGTGTACACTGCACTGTTTGTTCATATCAAAAAGGAGAAGCCGATGCCGTATTCCTGTGACAACGTATTTAATAAAAATTTGCGACATTAGCCTTTTTTTAAAGTAAACGATGATTATGCTACTTTGTTCACGCCACCTTTCGTAATGAATCCCGCCAGCCGGCGCAGTCTAAATGTTTCTCGCGGTCCCTGCGTCATCGTCTTCGTTACCGCGGTAAACTTGTTTGAATCGGCTTGTTCTAATACCGCGTGTGTTTTGTGCCGACAAAGGATAACGGATGAGCAACATACTTGTACAGCGATTCAAACAAAGCGCGATTTCTCGTGGACCCGCGCTCGCTAACGCTAACGCTTTATAAGAAACCGCGAATGATATCATGCACAGAGACGGTGCTGAGTAATATACTGCGTCGTGCCATTATTCCAAACTTTGGTGCATTAAATTAGTGGAAGGCACGTCTTCTCGCGCGGAAGGTCATTTTTCACGAAGTTCTCGCAACCTTGCTGTTTCGTAGAGAAAGAGCCTCGTTTAGAAAAAAAAATAAAGAACGTTCTGTCTGGATATGATATATAGTGTGATGTTTAGCACCAGCGTAACAGGTGGCCAGCTTCCGGCCTAGTCATGCGTAAAAATATGCATGTGCAGCCGGCGTGCGAGTTCCCGATGCCGTGCGCCCTTTGCTTTTTATTCACCGCCGCATTTTGCGTTTCTTGTCACGCAAAGTGTCGAAATTAACGTCCAATCGGCATGCTATTGTTATGAACTACCGTTTGGCAAGAAGATGAAGCTACTTACGTACCTTCCCTTGCCTATGGCAAGATCTCGTCCTATGGCACTTAAGCTTGCTAAGCGCTCGTTTTTGTCATTTATTTTTCTATCGCCCTCTTACACTGCGTTCGATCCGCTCGAACTCTGAGCTTGCTAGCTTCGTTTTCTTCTTGCGGGGAGTTAAGAGACGCTTGCACGATGACGTGCTTTATTGTGCCCGTAGCAGCCGGTAGGAATGATCACCCGGCAAGGAAATTAATTTCGACCGCCCCATGCTCTTCGCAAACTTTCTGTGCAACAACCCCGGCGGCAAAGTTTTCCGCGAACATTTCTTTTCCCGCGTCTGTCTTTGCGAGCATAGCAAGCGTGGGCGATAACAGCTGAGCCAAGAGCAGAAGCGCCTGTTTCGTGCGTTGGACCAATTTGCACGCCGCCGCAGCCATGTGTACAGCGCAGCTGTTATAGTATAGTGGCGCCGACTAATATGTTTTGTATTTTCCTTTTTTTTGTCAACATTGCTTATGGAAGGCGACGAAGACTTTGAGTTTTCTCTAAACCGTTGACTCGCGTTCGCACTTTCGGGTGCCAGCACCTAAACTTCTAAATGATTTAGTTAGTCGACTGGGCTTGTGTACAGGGGCGCTATAACGTAAAACAATTCCAAACTTTTCTATTCCAATTCTGCTATCAGCCCTCCACGATTGGTCAAAAACTTTTTTCGACCACCCCCACTTCACCTGTGTGTCATGCGACGCCACGAAAACCACGATACCTCCCCACCTGATATGATGTGTACACACTGATTATGCATGATTTGACAGAAAAAAGAAGAACAGTTATTTCTGATTCGACCCCTTTTCGCCATTAGCCCTCGGCTATTGGTAAAAATTTTCGGGCTGCACCCACTTCACCTGCCTGTCACGCGACGTCACAAAACCGCAAGAACTCACCGCGTCAATGTGACGTGTATGTGATAAAGATGCATTAATATGCCGAACAAAACTGAATTTTCTTCGGAATAGCCCCAGGGCCGCTATTTTGTAGCGATGCCTTATGCCTTATTCTATGCTATTCTTATCATCCACCACACACGGCCGCCTGATCGCGTTGATAATGTGGGCAGACCGTCGCTCTGACCAGTGGCCAAGCGCGAAAAGCCTGAAAAAGCATAGAATCGGAAAAGGCATCGCTACAAAATACCGGCCCAGGCTGCCCCGTTCCGAAAGGAATAAAAGATGGCTGCCGCCGATCGCTCAGACGCTGGCTACTCGCACCTGCCGGAGAGAATGGGTGTATTTGCGTATAATAAAACTTATTGCGTGGCCATGTAACGTTTTCGAGCATTTCAGCATATTTACCTCCTCATTCTGCCAACTCTTCTTTGCTGAGGGTCCGTTTTAGCGTCATTCTTGAGCTTGCGTTGCATGCCGCCGTGATTTTCGACCAGCCACCGCAAAGCTAAGTAAGGGAAAGCCGACCAATCGTAGACGCCGGCACCACCCTCTTCATCCGGTTATCGACTTTCAGTGCAGTGGCTCGGCCCCATCGAATCCCTCTCCACTTGAGCGTTCTCCTCGCCTCTTGACAGCCAATTAGGTACGACATGCCGCTCAGTGTAGGCAATGTTATTCGTTTTTCAAGCAAACAAAAGGGACCTCCTATGAACGAGGAGAGCGTTTGATTTGTCTGTTCAGACAACCCTGCGGGTGACCGCCCGGTGCTTGCGTTGGTGGTTACGCAAATTTGACGTCAGGAGATTGGAATAGAAACATATTGGAATAGTTTTACGTTATAGGGCCCCAGGTGTACTTAGTTACCCCAGCACAAATAATTGGTCCGCTCTTCTGACGGTCTCTGCATCTCTGTGTTGCTCTCTCTATTTATCGTCTTTTTTTTTCTGTCGTCAATTTTTTGGCTGTGTGCATTTCTTTGTTCGTTTGTCAGGTTAGTCGTATGAAGGAGGAGAAAAAATGGGAGGGAAAGACGGTGAGGTTAGCCCGTGTATATACCGGCTGGCTACCCTGATACTGGGGGAAGGGGTAAAGGGAACTAAAGGTGATAGAAGGAGAAGAAATATTACAGTGAGAAAAAAATGCACGTAATAACGCGATGCAGCTCTACAACTTTCAAAGCCGGTCACATAATTGACAAGTCCCTAAGCACCTGAGCAGAGCATTTAAAGCCACGAGGGACGACACCCTTCTGGACCAGTGTCCTAGAACTGTTTCAAGGGGTGATCGTCCAGATGTTCTAACTTGGTCGCGAGCACTTTTCTTGCCAAACTGTCACGGGGACAGTCACAGAGGAGATGCTCGATCGTCCCCTCGCAGCCGCAGTTGTCGCAAGCAAGGTTGCGGCCATTCCAGTGTGGAAGGAATAGGCGTTCGTGAATGCCACGCCGAACCACAGGTGACACAGAACTGGTGCTTCCGGTCGTGGTATCCCCGGTGGAAGGGGATGCAGACTGTGGAGACGTGCGTTGGTAAATTCACTCGTGTTCCACAGAGTCCGTGTCAGCTCATGTGCTTGCGAGCGAAGCCTTGTGGCTTCATCTGTTTTCAACAGTGGTACTGGTATACAGTGGACACCGTCGTGGACCGATAGAGCAGCTTATTCGGAACTGTCGCTACCAGATAATCCGCAGTTACCCAGTAACCACTGGTAGATTATGTTGTGCCCCTTGTCGATTGCGTGGTGGTGAAGTGGTCGGATCTCCGCGACTAGCTGCTCGTTAAGTCCGCCGTTGAACGGAGACAGCAGACACTGGAGAGCTGCCTTCGAGTCATAAAAGACGGACCGTGACTCCGATGATTCATGACCAATAAAATCTAGAGCAGCACGGATAGCTGCGAGCTCTGCAGCCGTCGATGATGGAATGTGAGACGTGTTGAACTGGATGATCATAGATTTCGCAGGAATTACCACTGCTCCAGCTAAACTTTTGAAAGAAATAGAACCGTCAGTGGAAACGTAAAGACCTTTTCTGCGTTTTTCGTGCAGAAATAAATGCACAGTTTGTTGTAGGGCGAAATATGACATCTATGTTTTCTTTTGGATGGTGCGAATGCCGAGAAGGGCTTGCAGATAGTGTAGGCACCACAGCGGTAGAGATGGTTGTGCTGCAGTCGTGAAATTCGACGATAAATTACCATGGCTGGCGGCGACGATCCTGCTAAACGTTGAATGATGTCTAGCGGCAGGAAGGGAAGCGATATGATGTGATGGAAGTCGGGCGAAGTCCATCGTGTGCGCCTTTAAAGCGTCGTCTCGGACGCTCATATTGATGGGGTGGCCATGCGTGATGGCTAGTGTTGTTGCCGTGGATGTACACCTTGGAAGGCCAAGACATATTCTCAAAGTTTGGGCTTGCACGGACTGGAAGGCACGGACGTTGGTGCTACTGATATTACCCAGTACGCGCAAGCTACAGCGTAGGAGACCCAAGAAAAGTGCCTTACAGAGTTGGAGCATCTCTCTCACAGTCGCACCGCATGACTTTCCCGCGGCAAATCCGAAGACGTGGGTTATCATGGACAGCTTTTCGTTTGGGTAGGAGACATGAGGTCTCCTGGGGAGGTCTCCGATCCATTATGACTCCTGGAAAGCGGTGCGTCTTCTCGTAGGTGATTGGCTAACTGTCCATTAATTGTGACGACGTATGGTTTCATTGCTTCGCGCATGAGAGCGACAATAGAGAACTTCTTGGAGAACACCTCCACACCTCGTGCTCGTTGATAATTTTATGTTAGTGTGGCCCTTCTTTTTGAGGTCTGGCGCGCACCCGGGGGCGCGCACTCATGATGCCCAAATGCATGTATCGTCAGCGTAGATCGACACATGGACGGATTGGGGCAGGGAAATAAGAAGGTCGATGAGCACGAGGTTATGTTGGGATGTCGCACCATCCTCCCTTTGCACAAAGAATGACCTGTCCTTCAAGCAGCTCGACATCCATTGAAAAACAAGGCTACCTAGGCCGACATCGCCCAAGATGTCAAAGATGGCTCGATGAGTTACGTTGTCGTAAACTCCTTTAACGACCCGGAACTTCGCCGCTGACAATCACCCTCAGCTTTTTTCACTCTGGACAAACGAGACAAGGTCTATGACGTTGTCTATAGAAAAGGGTCCGCGTAGGAAGCCTGCCATAGCGTCAGGGTATATCTTGTAATGTTCTCTAAACGTGTCAGTACCATCCTATCTATCACCTTTCGTAGACAAGTGGCCAGAGCAATGAGACGATGAGACCTTCTGTCTAGGTTTGATTTGCCTTGTCTGAGCAGCGGGACAAGGCAGCTGGACTACCATGCAGCAGGAACCACTCATTCACGCGATTAATTGTTATACACGTTCAGAAGAGCATGACGGCCAGTTTGACCGAGTTGCCAAGAACCGTGTATGTAACCTCACCAGGCGCTGCAGATGAGGAATGTCTGCACACTTCCAACGCTGCTTGCGACTCCTCGATTGAAAACATATTGTCCATACGAGAATCCAGCGAGGTTCGAGTGTCACGAGGAACAAGTGCAGTGAACGTGGATGGTTGACCAGCACCCTTTGAACAGAAGTCCCGCTACTTCGATCTCTCGGCAACCTTGGCATTTGAAGGGGATGGCGTTGTCGCGACGATGTTCGAAAACTGCGCACCGCTCTCCCTATATGTGACAGGGGTTTATCTAGGTCAAGGGAGTTACAGAAGGGCTTCCATCTTATAGACCGCAGCAAATTGATCCGACGCTGGATCTCCTGTTTGTGTAGCTCCCCCCTTAAGTCATAGACGGACTTGGTGCTTCTGTACCGTCGTTCCGCGCGACGGCGATTTGCTCAGAGCCGCTCCACTTCTGCTTTTATTTCAGAAAATTTAGAAATAGGCTTATAAGCGCTTGTGACTTTATGAGCAGCGTCGTTAATTAGCTCCTCGGTTTTTCCAGGCAGACAGTGCTGACACTTTTGAGAATTCTTCTCAATGAGCAACGTGTACTTCAGCCAGTCGATGCGTTGAAAAGCTGTGGTAGAGTGTGACTTGCGTATGCCTTCGATTTTAACTTATGTTGGAACGTGGTCACTACTATGCGTTTCGTTGTCCGAAAACCGCTTCATAGTGGTAAGAAGTCATCTTGTATTGAATGTTAATTCCAGGCAGCTGCTGCACGTCACTACCCGAAAAATCTAGGACTGCCATCATTTAAGCATGAGAGTTCATGGTTGGCCGTCACTAGTACACCGAGCGTGTTCGTAAGGGGCCTTATCATGGTAACAACTTGTTTGTCGTCATTTTGGCTACTGCTTGAAGGTGAAGCATTATTCAGTGATCGCGCTCCGCAGTCTGCTTTATTCTTGGCAACAGCGGCCACTCCTCGCATGAGGCAATGATATTTGAGACTTTCTACTTAGGATCCTCGTTGTTAGTATAACTAGTCGTCTGTGGAACTTTGTGGACTGTCAGTGGACATGGTGGATCCTTAGCAATCCCAGCGCATTTCCTAGACGATCTCCTGCGACGTGAACGCCGACGTCGCACCTTAGCGACAGCCTCCCTGTGCAACGAACCATCCCTGACCAACTGGCCGAAGACTTTAATCTCATTTTTCACATGTGGAAAATTCTGTGAAGCTGCATCGTGTGAGCCTTGACAATTGGCCCACTTCTGACTTTCCACATGGCAGGCGTGGGTGCTGTGTGACCTAGAGCACCGAGAACACACTGCTGTATTTGGACAAACCGCAGTAACGTGCCCTATCCTGTGAAAGTTCCAGCACTGTAGCGGCTTAGACACAAAACGCCGTACTACTTGCCGAAAGTGACTGACATTGACGTGTCATGATGTGTGTCCATTAAAGGTTAGGTCCTCGGTCCGCGAATCCCAAGGCGACAAGCTTGCAGTATGGCAATTCCCTCTGTCACCGACTTGACGAGTATATGCAGGTCAGAATCCCTTATGGAATTGTCCGTCATACACAATATCGGCCGTAGAGTCGTGATCGTCTTGTTTATAGCAGCGTACGTTGATGCTATCCAGCACCTTAACGTTGCTCGAGACGTCCGGCGTGCTGCGGTTTGTGACGTCTATAGCGAGATTGTGCTTACTAGCGTTGATTCCTACATGCTTGATCAGATACGGGACAAGGACCTCGAGCGAAACAGATGTAGCTTGGTGGTAGAGCCGGCATAGATTCTCGCTAGCAGCAACAGGCATAGATAAATTTGAGCCGTCCGATGGCTTTTGCGTCGTAATCATAGTTGCCTTACTTGTAGGAAGAGATGTCCTCACGAGTCTTCTCTTTGCTTTGTGCTTTGCTGCGGGCACGAAGTCACTGTCATCCGAGGTTTCATCACTGGTCGCTGAGTAGATCACAGTGTCCTCGCTGTCGGTGTCACTCGGACGACTAGACCACTTTCTCGGAGCGGCTCCTGTTTACATGGAAGAACCCGGCACCCCTCCAGGTAACTCCATGTCCATCGCCGTAGTAACGGACGTAGCTTGAAATTTGCAAAGTAGCTTGGAATTTGCAGACACGAAATGCAGGGTTCCACAATTCGTCGTCGTCGTCATCTGTGTACTCCGTTCGATATGTAGCAGTCAGCGCAGTGGAGACAACGAAAGAAGTTCGGCCAAGCAAAGTTATCACTCCGCGCGTTCCGTCCATGGTTGGCTGCGCGCCAACAGAACTCGGTCGTGCGAGCATGCACGCGAGGCTCCTCGCGACGGGTTGCAAACGAAAACCCGAAAAGAACGACAAAAATGAAAATGGATCTAAAACAATACATTAGCGGCCGTATACCACAGTGTGTGTTTCTAGGGATTGAAACTTGTTTCATTCAACACTGAGCCTATGTAAGAAACAGTTGCGCACAATTGAGGTAAAAAAACATCGAGCTGTATTCCAAGTGCTAATGAAGCCACCGCAGGAAGTCCCTCTAGCCTCCACAGCGTTGACTGCTATGTATGGAACCGAGTATCGTCGCATGAAAACGGTCCATCTTTGTCTTTTCACAGTATTGCACGCCCATCCGTTCCACAATGTATTGTGGAACGGATGGGCGTGCAATAATACAATGTAATAATGCAATGTGTATGATTACAATAATGTAGTATTACAATGCCGCCTGAGTGGACATATGAGGCTCTAGAGGTGAATTCACGAATATGTTAGTCCGTTGGGACTCCTTGTCGTATGGCCAGCCGCCTTCATTAAAAATGTACATGTTTGCTCCCGTGCTTCTTATGAGCACATTTTTATGAATGTACATACTTCTTGTACATAAATTTTAGCGTACAAAGCCCTTTACATCTTCAGTATTCTTTACAGCCTACTACACAGGACGTGTGTGGATCGCCACCATTCCTTTCTTTTCCCCCTTTTTCTCTCTTTCTCTTCTTTTTTTGTAACACCTCTCGTCTATTATCTTTTATTCGCCTTGCTCGTTTTCCCCAGCACAGGGTAGCCAGCCGGTCTGAGCGCTGGCTAACCTCCCTGTCTTTCCGTCTGCTCCTGCTTCCTGCTCCTGCAGCTCCTCCTCCTCAAGCGGAAACGGGTTGATTACCGCAGCACTGGACTTCACATTTTCGCACTGGCCGCATTTGACGTAATATACCATACACAGGCGCCATTCAAAGCAGATCTCTGCGTGTGTCAGTGCAGACGTCCACCGAGACCTATCTGCGCGATTTCTGAACTCAAACCGCGCACATCGCTGCATAGTATGTCTCAGTGATTATTCATGACAGAGCGATGTTGTCCAAGCAGTATTGATTCGCGCCACGCCGAAGCTGGGTTGCGCATGCAGGACAGCACACGCGCATTATGCAACGGCTATTACCGCTCGAGTCCTCCCCCTTGCTGCGAGAGCTTATTTTTATTTTTCTCGCGCAACTCTTTGCTCAGGTGAGAGTTAAGAAAGAAAAAAAAAATGAATCCGCGGACGTGCACGCGAGCTCGGTATATACTGCGATATATACTGAATCGCAGTCCGCGATCGAGGTGTTTGCGTGCGATCGGTAATTGCTATGCGAGCGCGAGCATTTCGTGCATGCGTAGCCGGAACGGGTTCGCCCGTTGGATAATCTCTTCCGAGACGCTCGTATGCATCGCTCATCGTGGATTTATTCCCGCGATCCTCGCTAATCGCCGTTTACCACTGTATCCGTGGAGCGCGTTTGGTGATTTAGCGACGCGATAACCGAGGAGCGAGATAACGAACGAACGAAAGTCGTTCGCGTCTGAAGCTGTGCAGTTGCGGGAGGACAAAAGGAAGTAGTTCGACGAAGGGGGTGTTTGGGACAGTATAGTTCGCGAGTTGGCGCACCTTCGTGTGGGGGGAGTTCGCTGCTTGTTTCCGTGGTTGTCGGGGTGGTCTGTCTCCGTCACCTCTCTGCTAAGGTTTGCGCTCCCATTGTCGGTGGCCGTGAACGGCAAAACTCGATAAACGCGCTGCGCGGAAATTGCCTTTCTTGGTACGTCTGTGTGATCGCATGTGGCCCCGTTTTGATATATATATATATATATATATATATATATATATATATATATATATATATATATATATATATATATATATATATATATATATATATATATATATATATGTGTGTGTGTGTGTGTGTGTGTGTGTGTGTGTGTGTGTGTGTGTGTGTGTGTGTGTGTGTGTGTATTCTGTCAGGATAACTACGAAAGCACTTCTGTATTCTCCCTTTCACTTATTTGTCATGATTATAAGTATGTAAATTTTTACCCTGGACGCATATTTAAAATCTGCCCGATTCTTGGCAAATCCTCCTGGGTGAATAGTGGCCGTCATCATCATTGTCGTCATCGTCCGCATTATCTGGAGTAGCATGACCAGGCGCAGTATCAAACAAACCTCTTCAACATCCATCAAAGGCTGTGTCATCTTTATAACAATGTGAAACCAACCGATACCAAAGCCAAGGATAGCATAGGATAAATTATTAGTTGTTTTCATTGAAGGCATAGTTTAAAAGCGGCGGTGGCTAACTCTCCCATAGTCCGATCTTATGCATATACCTACGCACCCGAGAATTTGGACGTGGCAATAGCCGTCGGCGTAGCTGAATCGGCGGAGCAACACACCCGTTATGCGAAGGTTGTGTGCTCTGTTACAGCCGGAGGCAAGTTTATTTTCCGCCAACTTTCATTTCCCTACACCTTGCCACTTCTCATTTCTCCTACGTTTTCCTCGGCTTTATTATCTGCTGGCTTCATACTGTAGTGACTAACAGACCCCCCTCCCTCCCTCCCGGTTTATGGGTTACCCCCTTCTTCTCGTTCACAGCCTCTGCTTTACGCCTTTGCACGGCTTTTGCATCGTACGCAGAAACAAACTTGGACCGCCGCATGCTGGATAAATACCCAACGTCGACCATTTTCTTTTTTTTCTCTCTCTCTCTGACCTACTCTTACGAAAGCGTGATTCAGCTTCACCGTGAGTGACTGCTAGTTGCAGAGAACAACACTACTACAGCGCCTTCTTCTGGCTACTTTTTCCCGTACTTTACTTCTTTCGTGTTATTTTTCTCTCCCCCTCATACGCTCAAGTGACGGTCTGCGGCGTCTTTCGCGTTCCGTGAGCGATTACGTCCATGTTGCGAAAGCCGTTTCGCCGCTGCTACGTCTGCCGCCAGTTGTTACGACGCCATTTCTGTCCAGCAGCGCGGTCGCGAAAGCACGGGCACAACACCTGCGACGTAATGCTGGTGGCGCCCCGTGTTTAGCCGCTCTGGAGACATACGCTTGCCGTAGTCTACTCTGTTTAGTCTTCCCTCGCCTTGAGACCGAGTACCCGCACAATCTTGTTTCAGTCTATTTTGCTTGCTTATGCCTTTGCGCATTGTTATATGTGTGCGTGTGTGTTTCCTCCCCGTTACGGTTGCTCCGGACGGCGGCCGACGGGGGCCAGACTTGTCTCCGCTGTCACGGGCGTCCCGCTGATCCTTCGTCCGACACGCTCAGTGGCACTTACGCTCTCTCGAAGTAGCCATAGCCCGTCCCTTTGTGTCGGCAGACCAGACCCGCGTCGTTCCTTTGCTGCTCGAAGATTTCGGCAACAGCTTTAGTTTTTTTTTTTTGCAGCACAGTTTCTTTCTACGGTTCAACTTTGTGTTGGCTTAGTGCGCTGGTGTTGTCACTCTGCCTCCTCGGTGCGTGTGTCTGTGAACCGTTACGTGAGCGCTAGTGCGCGCATGGCGTGAGTGCGTGCGTGCGCGCCGTGTACGTACTTACGTACGTACGTTTGGTGGCGCTAATTACTCGTACTCCAAGTGGCTGCATTGGCGTGGCTGCGGGACGCAGCTACCGCTTTTGACAGACACCCGGGCAAGCCCTTGGAGATCGAAACGCCAGGCGCGAAGGCAGCACGAAATGGCACAGGCGCCGGGATTAAAGCCGCCAAAGTAAATCCGCCTGCCAAGGGGAATCGATTACTCGGCCTTTCTCCAGCCGCTCTGATTCGCTTTGTCCGTCGTCCTCCTTTCCTCGCTGAGCAAGGCGTACGTCACATGCGTTTCCTTTGTCGACAAATCTCCCACTGATTGGAGCCGTTCGAGGTTTAGACCGCGACAAAAGAGGAGCAACTACGCGGCTTGTTGCGGGCGGGGCTTTTCGTATCTTTTGTCGGCTCTGTTGGTGTGCTCCCGCGTGTCTGGTGGATCGTTTGAAGTCTGAGCCGAGGCTCGCTTTGTCCACTCATTTGGGCTCTTTCATTTTCATTCCTTTCGTACACTTAGAATATTTTAGGGGGCATAGGTAGCAATGTTTTAAAGTCGTATTTAAGTAATCTGTTTTTTTTTAATAACTGACAGCAGACGGGAATTTTTACTGCAGACGGGAATTCCACAATATTTGCAACTTCACTGTGAACTGCACAATTATGAAAAGTAAATGAAACCCGGCGTGATGGTACAGTCGTTTTAGCGGCTAATTGTCATACAGTTAGTTTCAGAATAGTTTCGGTAAAACAAGAGTTACAGCCGCTTTCTGTAACCATATTCACTCCTAGATGCCTATGTATTGACAGCAGACGGGAATTCTGTAACGTTTACGACTTCACTGTGGACAAACTAATTACTACAAGTAAATGAAACTCGGCGTAATGATAGAATCGTTTTAGCGGCTAATTGTCACACAGGTGATTTGAGAATAGTTGAGGTAAAACAAGAGTCACAGCCGCTTTCTGTGACCATATTCTCTCCGGAGATGCCCATGTATTGACAGCAGGCAGGAATTCTGTGTCGTTTACAACTCTACTGTGAACAAACTAATTATTACAAGTAACTGCAATTCGGCCTAACGATAGAGTTGTCTTAACCGCCAATTTCAATATGATTTCTTCCTGAATACCTACATTAGAGTGGGAGCTACAGAGCATTCGCGAGAAAGTTGTCATGGCCTAAAGGCGTTTCCTGTTCGGCGCCATGATCTATTCGTAGGGTAGCCATAGACGGCTTCGCTGTAAAAAAAAAAAGTTATAAATTTTATTCAACAGTGGGCAAGAAATAGGATCGCAGAGTGCGGTGAAAACTTCGGGGTGTGCTCAGGGCTACGTTTGCTACACTGCTCGCGAACAATAATGAGAGTATGAAAAAAAAAAGAAAAGAAAAACGAGTGAGAGTTGGTCGCTGCCTTTTTCGAGCGGCTTCCCGGTTGTCGGGCATTGCCGTTCGCGCGGAAAATGCGCGAGCTTGCGAAAGGACGCTGCGAGCTTGAATGCTCGCGAGGAAACGAGTTGTTCCAGGACGGCTGCTACAGACAGCTGCTTGGGGGCTTCGGGCTCCCTATAAACGCGAGCTTCTCTCAGCCTGCCAACGTCGTTGCTCGTAGCGAAACGTATGAACGTAAAACCTTTTGAACGTCGACAAGGTTCCACGTGCGATTGGCGGTGCACAGTTCTTCGTCTCGTCTGCTGCACTCGAAAGAAGGTATTGCGTTCAGACTGAGCTTTCTTCGGGGCCTCGTTGAGCATCGGTCGAACGAGCACAAAACTGGAGGAGATGCGGCACGTGGCCTTCTCTTCTTTTTTTCCTCCCCCCCCCCCATCACCTCCCTTTTTGACGGGAGAGCTTCGGAACACCGTAACAGAACGTGAAACAGGTTCTGTACTCTCGTACTTCTTGTCACACAATTTCTTTCCTACTTATTTCGAGACCGGCTTTTCGGATTTGTACCTCGGTCCAAGCTCGCATACTCTGACATTCTTCTTTTTCCATCTTGAAAACGTGAGTGTGCGCGAAGGTTGATTTATTTGGTTCGCTTCGAAGGCAGCGGGACTTACCTCGCCACGCGCCTACCCGCGAAGTTCCTAGGTTCGCAACATTTCTCTCTCGACTTGGTATGTGTTTCGAGAACGACCGCACCGTATTCTAGCCTCTCTGCCTCAAATATACCACACCGGCTTTTTTCCCCTCTCTGTTGCAGTTTGGTGTGGAAATTGCAGACAGCTTCGTTGATAGCTCTAGGCGCTGTTCTGTTCAGCGTTGTGTAGAGCGCTGGCTGTCGCTCTAGCAGCTGAGAATAATTCGAAATGCCCACGCGCCATGCACAACAGAAGCAACTCTTTTGTTCGAAAATACACGTGACGTTGTCGTAGATGGGTTTTGATAACGCGCGTGTTTATCAGAATCAGATTATTCGTGACAAAAATGAATACAATTACAAGATAGGTATATACAGAAGGATGTCCCGTAGTTAAAACGATACCCATGCTGGGAGCTCGGCAGGCTACCAATGGAGAGTGCAGACGATCAAAGTTCGATGAGAAATGAACTTTTACTGGCAGCAGGGTATTTTAGGAGCATTCCCAGCCATCCATTCGGGATTCTACTTCCGACGGCTCTAGAGAAAGAAAATGCAAAAAAATGGCTGTGGCTTAGCTAAGGTTAAGCCCAGGATGCGAAGCATACTAGCCTTTATTTTAAAGCGACAGCGTTAAGGAGCTCGTGTCGCAGAAAAGCCGGTGTTGTCGGCGTCGGCTCAGGCGTGCGGCGCTTGCTCAGGCGCACATTTCGTTGTCGCGCCGAACGCTGCGTAGCTCGACGCTCACCGCGTCCAATGCGGGGTGCGTAGTCGCTGCGCCGTAGCCCATTGTCTTACACCCCTTGGCGGGTCGACGGGAATGCTGTCGCGTTCCACTCTTGAAGGCGAAGCTTAAGCGTCCGCTTTGCACCTGTTATGACGTCATATGGTAGCTACGCGGCCGCGCGCGGCGCAGCAAGGAAGAGCGTGGTTGTGCGGCTAGTATGCTTCGCATAAAAGCATTTTAACGCTTACAATTTGTAGCGCCGCTTGACATGCGGGTACGGAGAACACATAACAAAAGTGGCGAGAGCTGTGATTGACAAACAACACAAGCCAATTGAATCGTCCAGTTTTATCCGCAACTGCGGATACAGTGACTGCTGCGCAAACCAACGTTCTCATGCGCCAACCATATCCAGAAAGTGTGCGTGTGCATGCGCCCGTAGTTAAGTTAAACGCGGACTCGTCTCACGGGATAGCGCTGAGTGAAGCATCTTAGTTCTGTTATGTGGGCAAAGACATTCGTACAAACACCAGTCTCGCTGCGATGCGGTCATTTTCTTTTTCTTTTGATGAACTGCGGCGAGTCGCAATAAATGTGGCTCCCGCTTCCGTATTTTATGTATTTCTCTTCTATGTATTACCAGACTATCTTCTCTGTCGCTCGTAAACCTTTGAAGTTGCGTTCAGGACAACGTCAAGGCCCGCAACTTCTAATTAGTCGCAAGACGGTAAGAATGGTTGTTATCGCTCAAAACATCCTTTATATCTTCTTTATATCTCACCCTGAAAAACGGAAATACCACTTCCTAGGATCCGACAAAAATAAATAAGAGCGTACCGTTAGTGTCTCGAGGAAAGAAATAAATGGCTTACTCTCTTACACAGTTTGTTAAATTAAGGTACTGGTATTGCGTTAAAGCGCAGATTTTTGGCGCTCCGCTGACGATAAGAAGGCTTTGAAAAGGTGGTACAGCGCGTTTCTAAGATTAAAAGAGAGAGAGAGAGAGAACGAAACGCGAAAGGAGGATCAGATTATGCGAAATCGATAAAAGCTGGCGTTTCATTTTGAAGCGTTTGCTTCTGAGCGGAATTAGTTATCCTTTTCTTTTTATTTCTGGGCTGACTTGCCAGGGAAATTGCGCTGGATGGGCGCTTCAACTCGTGTCCCGTTTTCATATTCTTCCTTTCTTATTGAGTGGCGGAAAATTCTCTCTCTCGCAGGCTTCGGGGGAAAAAAGGGAATTTGAATATATGTTAAACAGTACTGAGTTTAGCTCACTTTCCAAAGGTTTTCCTTGAATTTTAATCACTCGTCACGTCTGGTTCCGTAATCAGTGAGGAAATGTATTACAAAATGTAGTGAAGCCCGCAAGAAACGTCGCGTCAAAATCTTCGCGCCTTTTATGACCGCTTCACGTTGATGACATCGTCGCGGGCATTCATCCCCATTTCCAGTCGCTCTTACCGTAGCTCCTGCGTCGCTGTTATCAATCAGAGGCAATAGTTTCGCCTGGTGATCAGCTCTGAGTATACTATACAATTAGCGAAGTTGTTGCCGCCCTCGTGTGGTCGGCTGTGTGTGCCGTCGGCGAACGAGGGTTTTTACGACGAATGTTGCAGTACGTCCTTTCCACGCGTTTAAAAACTGTCTGCGGTTCTGACCGCAGTGCCGGAACATTCGTTCGTGCGTGTCGGCGGCGCGCGCAGGAGCTCGTGGCCCGCGCGTATGGTTAGGGATCGATGGAGTTTTTGGCAGCTTCCGCGGCGCCTGGCGAATGGCAGCGTGACAGATTCTGCGCAGATATCACTTGTGACCCGTGCATTCTTCTGCGTCGCCTCGAGCGCTTTGTTCCCTCTGCGTAAGTACGGTGCTGAGCCTTGGAGCATCTAGCACTTGGAAGCGCGGCTTACCGAAATAACGTCCTAGTACATGTGCCGATGGTTCAGTCAACGCAGAGGCCGCGGTGCAAGCACAGTTGCGTCTTTCTTTAATTTTCAGGCCCTTAGGCTAAATAAAATAAATAAAAATGGTCCACTTGTTTTTTTTTAGCTTCTAGCGCGTACAGTAAGCGTAAATTCACCAGGGGCAGGGAAGTGACGGAATAATTATTGGCAGCGCAAAATAAACACAAATCAAAGAAGGAAACACGAATAAGACGAGCGCTAGGAGGGGACGAGAGACGGCTCAAATGTACGCTTGTATTGTCCAAATTTTTTTTTTCTGGTCTGGATTCATTTTGCGCGTTCAGTCACTCTGAAACAAAATGCACCAACTAGGCCACCAGGATGTCCCAGTGAGCTGAGGAGACGATGCCTGTTACGCGTACGTGGACTAAAAGTGAGCGGTCCGCATTTATGTGCTCGTAGTGTATTAATTAGAACCGTAGTTCAAAGAATACTAGGAAAACCTGCAAGGCCCACCGACGGCCAAGTGCCCCTTTCCCGTCCCCACCTCTTTTTAAGTATAATAATTTAAACATCCGCTGTGATCCACCCGTCGTTTGACCTCTAAGAATGGAGCCGCGTTTACCCCGAAGTGTCGTATTCCAGTTTTGCACGGGGACACTTTTCGCATCACAAATAATCCTGTCGAAATGCTTCCCATCTGGACTGTGACCAGCCGTCATAATGTCAAATGATACAATCAAATTCTTGGTTTTTACGTACCAAAGCCACAATATGATTATGAGGGACGCCGCAGCAGGGGACTCCAGATTAATTTTGACCACCTCTGGGGTTCCTTTACGTGCTCTGAACACACGGTACACGGTCGTTTTCGTTTTTCGCCCCCATCGAAATGCGGCCGCCAGTGCAAGAAAGCGGGATCTTGAGAAATTGAGATGAGGCCCTCATTCCGCCGAAGAAAATTTGCGTGCCGACATCGCTGAACAAGCTGTATTTTTCTGCTCTTTCTTACACTCAACTCCCACGTAAAATGTCCATGATTCTCTTCCCGCATCGATAGTAATACCGGTGTCACAGGACCACTTTCCATCGCGATCAAGCCCGATCCGGATCGAAATTCTCGGTCGCGATTGGTTTCCTTGCGCAAGCTGCGCGAGGGAGCCAATCGCGGTCGTGAATTTCTTTCCGGGTAGGGCTTGATCGCGATCGAAAGTGCGCCGTGTGACACCCGTTTAACAATTCAATGCAATACCGAAATTATGGATGCAGTAGCTAATGCATAATTTTTTATCGGCGAAGGTACGTGTGTGTGTGTGTGTGTGTGTGTGTGTGTGTGTGTGTGTGTGTGTGTGTGTGTGTGTGTGTGTGTGTGTGTGCGTGTGTGTGTGTGTGTGTGTGTGTGTGTGTGTGTGTGCGCGCGCGCGTGCGTGCGTGCGTGCGTGCGTGCGTGCGTGCGTGCGTGCGCGCGCGTGTTGGTTGTTAACCACCGCTTCTTCTCTTAACTATTACAAGACACTTATAAACAATGTGTAGCTTATCTCTTGCACATTTGAATGCTTTCCTTCCTTAAGTGTTACTACTCTTTCGTGTGTTGTCCTTGAAGCTTTATTAAGTGAAACAAAATGCTTATAACGATATTTTAGATACGGTTGTAGTTGCTTTTAATACGCTGTTGACCTCCTGCTCAGGAGAGCAATCATCATGTGAAAGAGTAATTCCCGAACTGAGGCTCAGAAGACGGTGCCCTCGAATATAGCTCTATTTCGCTGCTCCAGCCTCTTACTCTTACATGGGCAGCCATGCGTGCCCAGATGGAACCGGTGTTTCGGGCCATTCGCTGGTCCTCGCGTGGTCACGCTCGCAGCGCTCTCTCGCGGAAGGCTTCCAAATTGCCCTAACTCTTAGTGTTAACGTTCTGCTTCTGCTCGAGCGTCGTCGAGCGCACGGTTAGAAAGCGTTCCCCCGTGCATACTCTCGACTTCTTTCCGCGTTTAATTGATTTCGCCGCGTGCGTTTTCAGCTGGGATGCCGCCTCCCTTTGGAGGCTTTAACGTCCCCGCCCAAGCCCCTTCTAAATGGCGCGGGGCTTCAAGATTGAGCCGTAATCTCTCGTCGACGTGCGCACACGTCATCACGTCACCGGAGGCCTTGTGCTTACTGTGTTTTTTTCTTTCTGTCTCTCTGTCTGTCTTTCTTTTCTTGATTTTTTTTTCTGAGCGCTTCCCTCAACCCACTGCGCTCAGCACAGCACCGCCGGAGGAACTCCTTCGCATAATCCGAGATCAGGTGCTTTTGAGGATTCGTGAAAGTCTGCGATGCCATGCAAGATCAGGTTGTTAGTAGGACCCTTTGATCTGTGATGCTCGGTATATAAAGACGGTACTTCGGAAGGATTACGGGAGCTTCCTTCGGGTGCTGCTAGGGCTTCGCGCGTGTGCGTTGCGTCAGCTTCCGGGAGCTCAACTTGTGTTTGTGCTTATGCCTGTCGCAACGTTCCGCTCGTTACGAAGAAAGCATTTTAGCAAATTTATGCAAAGCTGTTGGTGGGTACATCAAGGGCACCGTAGGCTCATGAGCGAACCTCTGGACCTACAGCAACGCGAGAGTTTGGTGAAATTAGATATTTAGCTGATGCTAGAGTATTAGCGAAGACTGCTTCATATGCGTTGCCTCAAGTGTGCGTGCTTCTGTGTGAAGATTGCGGGTAGTGTGGTCGCCATCGTTGAAGAAATTCTTGGCGAGATTCCTGAGACGTGCTTACCAGAATTGAGTGTGTCCTTCTCACTCGAGGAGCTGGACGCTGCTCTGGCCACAGGCAGGCGCTCATCGTCACCAGGACCGGACAGCACCACCTACGCGGTTTTATGCCACCTAGTTGAAGATGCCCGAGGTCGACTTCTGGAATGTTACAACCGGTCATTTAATGATGGCTTCGTTTCTGAACAGTGGAAGTCCAGCCTCTTGATACCACTCCTGAAGCCTGGAATGTTGCCACTTCACCTATCATTCTACTGACTCATTGCGCTGTCCAGCTGCGTTGGGAAGGTCATGGAAAGAATGGTTCTCACGCGCCTCCAGTGACATCTTGAGCGCCACAACGTATACCCCGAGGGCATGGCTGGATTTAGAAGAAGCCGCACCTTTGTTGACAACGTCATCGACCTCGTGACGTCTGTGCAACGAGGAAAACACCTCAAACGTATATCGGTTGTACTTTTCTTCTGTGTGAAGTGCACCTGTGATAACGTAACGCATGAAGCCATTCTCGTTACCCTAAAAAATAATGGAATTGGTAGACAAATGTTTTGGTAGATTCGGAGCTATCTATTCAAAAAAATCCTTCTTTGTGCAAAGTGCGGATGGCAGAGCCGCCGACCATTACGCTTGCGATGGCATCCCGCAGAGCGGGGTTCTGGGCACCTCTTTGTTGAACGTTGCATTCATTGGACTTGCCAAGGTTCTACCACATACAGTCCGCCTTAACATATATGCTGACGACATATGCATACGGGTCTCGGCAGTTATACGTCCCCGGGTGCGTGCACGGTTCCAAAAAGCAGTGACCCTGACATCGTCGTGCATGCTTGCTCAAGGCCTCAGCATTTCGGCTGACCACTGCGCTTTAGTCGCTTTTACCCAAAAACCCATGACCTGACACCCCATTTCTATTGACCCCCAAACTATTTCATACGCAAAATCTAACCGATTCCTAGGCGTTGTTACGACACAGACCCTTCATTGTGACCGCCCACATCTCATACTTGAAGAAGAGGCTATCCTGTATCGCCGAAATACTAAGGTTTCTCGCCGGTAAAACGTGGAGCACATCAGTGGCATCTATGCTACAACTGTGCAGGACGCTCTCGCTAGGATACTTGCGATATAGCGCACCAGTGCTGTTCAATTCTAACAAAGCTAACATCCGTGTCCTACAGAGTATTCAAGGCCAAGCGCTTCCAGCATGTCGGGAGCTACCTCGATGTGCTTCCACCGTAGCCACAATTGCCACCGCGAGAGACAACCCAATAACGACTTATGTCACTGTCCACGCACCCCAGGCACATGTTCGCCGTATATCCGGCGTCCCCGACCACCAGCTCGCTCGCTTGCCTGAGAAAAGACCCGAGGCAGCGTTTTACAGGGCAGTTGCGGCTAACCAGCACTCTTTGTCATTGCGATATTTACCCGTAACAAGAACGCCATCCCCTCTGTGGTGCTTGAAAAAGCCTCCTGTGTACCTTGCTGTTCCAAGAATTGTCAAGAATGCTGACCTGACCACAACAGCTCTCAAACAGATCACATTGGAGCTTTTACGTTGTTCGTGCGCTAACCGAATCCATGTTTACACGGACGGTTCGGTCTCTGAAAGTTCCACGGACGCCATTGTTGTACCATAACAATCGGTCGTCATCTAGTTTAGGACTTAACACGTTACGACATGTATAGGTTCCGAAGTGACCGCTCTTCGCGCTGCTGTGGGATACATTGAAAAAAAAAATGGCTGTGGCTTAGCTAAGGTTAAGCCCAGGATGCGAAGCATACTAGCCTTTATTTTAGTTGTTGAACCACTGTTTAGCCTGGTGAACTGCTGTTGCTTGCCTATATTTGGTTCGGCTAGACGAAGAAACAACTCATGCGTTACTCTGCTTCGCCTTCAGGAGTGGAACGCGACAGCGTTCCCGTCGACACGCCATGGGGTGTAAGACAATGGGCTACGGCGCAGCGACTACGCGCCCCGCATTGGACGCGGTGAGCGTCGAGCAACTCAGCGTTCGGCGCGGCAACGAAATGTGCGCCTGAGCAAGCGACGCACGCCTGAGCCATAGAAATAGCTCGTTTCTAAGGCAACACCGCATTCACTAGAGGCGCTTTTGTACCGCTTTGAAGCATCGTACTCGTGGCTCAGTGGTAGCGTCTCCGTCTCACACTCCGGAGACTCTGGTTCGATTCCCACCAAGCCCATCTTGCAAGAGTTGAGCCAAAGCCACTTCTCCTCTGTCGTGACGTCACGGTGTCACGTGGTATTTAAGGCGACACCGCCGCGCCTGAGGAGCTGGGTTGAGCTCTCGTAATATGCTTCGCATAAAAAAAAAGGTCGCCTAGCAAATGAGCAATACTTTGTGATTCGAAAGCAGCCCTCCAAAGCTTGCGAGGTTCACGACGTGGTAACTACGACCAGCTGGTGTCCCAATTCAACGGAATTTGCCATTGCGCTTCTGAACGAGGACATGATATAATCTTTCAGTAGGTGCCGGAACATTGTGGCATCGTTGGTAATCACCTTGCCGATGACGCTGCCCCACGTACCCAGGCTGGAGCACCGACACTCGTTATATCTTTATCGAGGATAAACGCTGCAAGAGAGTTTCGTATACCTCGCGCTTACCGTCACGTTGAGTTACTTACATATATACACCGCAGGACTCTAACAGTTGATTATACGGTTTCGACCCATTGCTGAAACTAAAGTTGCCAGCAAACCTTTCACGACGTGACGGAGGACTGCTGTGTCGACTGTGGGTAGGAATAGCATTCATTAACTCCTACAACTGTGTGTCGTATTGGAATGGGGGACTCACCGATGTGCGCTAAGTGCGAGTGGGGAGAGTTCATCAATCATCTTCTGTGTCACCGTTCTCGCCTTGATAATCGACGTCAGACTCTCCAGTATGCCTTGAAAAGACTGGACGATAGGCCGTTTGTAGAAGCAAAGGCCTTGTGAGCCTGGCCTCACAGTTCTTCAGCCCAGGAAACCATTCCAGCGCTTCTTCAGTACCTGAAGGCAACAGACTTGAGTGGCCGACTGTAGAGAGAGAGACAGAGATAAAAGGAGAGGAAAGACATGGTGGTTAGCCAGTGTAAGTACCGGCTATCTACCCTGTGCTTGGGAAAGGGATAAAGGGAATAAAAGGTGAAAGAACAAAAAAGTAAGAAAAAAATCACACAATAACGCGATACTGGTTGCACAATTCACAAGCCCTTAAAAACTTGAGCGCAGCCCTTAAAAGGAAGCTTTAGCTTGGGTGCTCCTATCTAAATAAATATAGAAGAAGAAGTCGTTTTTCTCGGCAACCACTGCGCCATATTTGACGAGGTTCGTTGCATTTAAAAGAAAGACTTAAAATATAGTCAGTATTAGTTTCGAATTTTTGATTTACGTCGTTAATGTTTTACTAAAAACTGGCAAAAATCGCAAATTTTTGGAAAACGAAACTTTCAAGTGTACAACTCCATAACTCAGCAATGAAAAGCGATATCATAATTCTGTGGATTGCATCTCATAGTACATCTAAAGTGGACGAAATAGATGTATTACACATGAATCTCAAAAAATTTAGTAATGTGTAAATATAGATTTTTCAGAACCCTTCTAAACAATGTAACAAATTGACAGAAGATATAAATTGGCATGTCTAATTTGTCCGCTTTGAATGCGCTAACAGATGCTTTTTACAGAACCGCGATATCTCTTCTCGAGGGAGAGCTAATAGTTTGTAAATTTCACTGTAATTTCACTCAATTGCACTTCCGAATTTTTGAAATTTTTTTCAACAATATTCAGGCCATAAACCGAAATTCCGCTTGCAACAGTCACTAGAATTAATTTTCTCTCTCGAATGCAACAAATATCTTTACAATCTGTCCAGGGGTTATCTCAGAAAAGCGTTTTTGCGTTTTACATGTATTTGAATGGGCTGCGTCGGAGTTCCGCCCGAGCTAAAGCTTCCTTTAAAGGCCTGGAGTGCCGAAACCCGTCTGGACCAGTATCCTAGAACTTTCTCTTCTGTGGAGAGGCGATCGTCCAGTTTTTCGAGCGTGATCGCGAGCACTTGTCTAGACACATTGTAACGAGGACTGTAGACATGCTGCGCATGTCAAAGTATGATATAGACTCATGTCTTCTTTCTCTCTCTTTCTTTCACTTCCCCATCCCCCTCCCCACGTGTGGGGTAGCAAACTGGACTGTCTAGTTAACATTCCTGCATTTCCTTTCTCTCTCTCTCTCTCTCTCTGCATCTTTTCTTCCTCGTTTCCTTTTTCCTTTCTTTTTTCTGCGCTTCGCTAAAGTTTATTTTGGATGCTTGTGCGGGATATCTGCCACTTTGGTGACTTTTTTTCCCAAGTTCGCATATTTAATAAACAACAACTAAAATATGCGGAAGTGAACATGAAAACCGTTCGAAAATTTGAGGAGGCCCACCATCTACATCTGCCTGGTACATCATAGTTCAGTGAGAGCTTGGTCATTATTTACAGGTTTTAGAAAACCCGCAATACTACAGCGCACTACTTTAGGGCTGTCACCAGAATGTACGCAATATCTGCGCGGTTCCTTTAGTTTCAACTGCATGGGCTCCCTCGCCTACCCGTGATGCAAACGTCTGAAGATGGGCATCAGGATTCCGCACCATGACAGTAGATGACATTTTAAGAGCTGACACGTGCCTCACATTACTTGTCATGGCTGTTTCGCGGCCTGGCACCAAAGACATTGATAGTGCAACGGTGGAAGCACGATGAATCGGGATTCTTGCATATAAATGAATATGTGCGGACTAAGTCGGATCTTGGCGCGCGTGCGATTATTTATAACACAGTTGTCGCACGCCACAGTTGGTTGGGAAAACTGCGACTTTCGGGGCCACGATGTCTAAAATTATTGTTCCACGCCAACGGCAAATTGCTTTGCTTGACTTTTTCTTCTTGAGGCGATCGCTGTGGATTGCCCTTTTCGGAAGTGTGTACTGGGCTGTCCTCTGCATTGTACCCGCAGCGGAGGCTCAGTCGAGATGTGGCATTTGTGCTACTCTGTATGAGGTCCCGCGTTCGATGCCCAGCTGTGGCGGTCGCGCTCCGATGGGCGTAGGATACGAGAAGAGTTCGTGTACTTTGGTTTAGGCGCACAGTAAAGAACCCTAAGGCAGTCAAAATTATACAGAGTCCTCCACTAAGTCATCGCTGTCACTAAGACCCCAGTGTACGTTTTTAGGCGTTAGAAGGCACGGATCATCATCATTAGAATCGTCATCATCAAACTTCATCTCCGCATTGCCATTGCTGTAGCGTTCGATACTCGCTCGCTATTGCCTCTTCCCACTGCAAGTGAGGTGAACAATTAAAAAGAGAAAGAGAGACGCTTTGAGCACTGCTCGCGCCTTAGTTCTTTCAGATGCCTAACATTAGGCGTCATTGTGTCAGTGTCATTGTGTCGCACCCGGACGCATTATAGCTGCCGTACACGCGTGAACCTCTCATGCCTTCCGGCGACGCTCTTATCGTCGATTCTCCGCCCTTCTTCAATGAGCCCATTCACGCGGGATAGCTTGCCCTATACGTCGAGGACGTGAAAGGGCTGTTTCGGTAGACTTTTGTGGCGCAATTTGCCGCCAGCTTGTTTCTTCTATGCGCCGCTCGCGGTGCCATGGTTTCTATCGCACTTCTTCCTGCTTCTTCACACAACCGTCCCCATTCACGCGGGAATTCATGGACGCGGCAGAATTAGGCGGGCTATGTTATCAGCAGCGTGGCAGCATCAGTAAAGCCTCTCTTCACGTAAGCCTATAGTAAGATAACGGCCGGCGCGGTAATAACTACAGCCATGGCCCGGGGGAAATATTAAAAGGAACCAGTTAGAAAGAAAGATGAAGGCCAGTTTATATCGTGCTTTATATATATGTATCCCCGCCCTAAATGTCTGCGACCCATTCTCTCAAAAGCAAGAATTATAGCTCTCTGTACTGCGTGTTATACAGTATATCAGGGCTGCGTACCAGGAGCGAGACCGCTTATATAACCTAGCGCTTCCTAGCCTTCTGCTGTGCGAACGCGCTTTCATTTAGCTAAATGTCCGGCCCACGAAACACGCTGCCATTGCGTAAGGTAGCGAGTGTCCGGTGCATGAAACGCGATCCTTGCGATTTAGTTCGAGTGAGGATATGGGAAGCTTTCGGACGCACGAAATCAAAGAAAGCGGGAATTTTCCTTTCATAGTGTCGGCTCCCTGTGTCTGTGCGGAAAAAGGAAAAGGTCGAGCTGTACGGACATCGCAGGCATTACATAACTAAGCATCGAACTCTGACCTGCGGGCATGTGAATAAGCTTCCCGCATCAATATATACACGAATGTACTCGTAATCGGCGCTATTCCGGTCGGTCTGTCCCTTCTTTCTGACCAATAAAAACAAATCCTTCTACGTACACGCACTCGCCACGAACACTCACTGGCAGTGGCAGCAGTTTATAAAGTCTCGATTCATCCAATCGCTGTCGAGGAAAGACAGAAGCTAGTTATGTTGCGTAGCGTTCGCAGGCTGCGTTGTCGCACTTGTAGTTAAAGCAATTCAAGGCCATGCAACTCGTACGCAACCAGAAGACGAGACGCAAGTTCATCCTCATGTAAGGTTGTAATATACTGGAGATGCTTTTAGCCACTTTACCGATATGAACGTATCTTTCGATGAATCTATAGAACCACCATGTAGCGTGACAACAAATATATTACAATCTAAATCATCTTTCTTTTTTTAGTTTTAAAGGCAAAGCATCAAAATACACAGGCGCATAACTACGCAGAACAGCGAAGAAGGCCCCGGCCACCACCTTGCTACTCTTCGTTGGGAATTTATTAGGTTTATAGGGTAAATCCTTTTTCATAATTCGTTATAAATTACATGCATTTACTGGTGTTTCGCGACGCTTAGCATTGTCCAGCACCACACCTACCTCCAGCACATTTTTGATTAGACGAGAGCAGTGGTTTGTCATTATATTCCATTAGGTACCATTCCTGTACAAACAAATACAGTCGAAAGGACAAGTGGAAGCGTGCAGTAACCTGGCGTTTACGTCACCCATTGCCATTAGATTACTAGTGGCACCACAAGTGGGCCAAGCAAACAAAGACCAACGTCGGGTCGGTGAATAATGGAAAGCATCACATGGCTTCGTTATGTTTTCGCGATATACTTACTGCGCATTACATGGGGGCTTCTCTTTTCTTGGGCATATATACCTTTTTCTCCTTTTTCGTGTTACTTCGATGCAATCAAAACCTCGCTACTTTTTTCTTTAACGCGGGAAGGCGGCAGTGCTCCAATATTACCGCCAATCGCGCAATTAAGCTCACTAAGCAAAGATGGAGTGACGTAAAGATGAGAGTACCAGGGTAGCGTATAGCAGAATTCTTTTTTTTCTTTTTTTACACCCTATTGCTTATGTGTCAACAGACGGGGAGATTCGCTTGGGTTTTGTTACACGTCCTGCGCACGGCAACATTTTGATGCTGAAGGTGAGTAAGATACAGAAGGTAAGAAATACTTTCATTTTGGTTTGATAATTTGTGTCGATTATCTATCATAGCTATAGACTCCTTCTGCTCCATCTGCATCGAACGTTCGCGCTACAAGTTTCCGCTTCGGAGCAGTTAATCGTAAAAGCATTTGGTGAATCTGCAAATATACGCAATTGGTCTTTTTTTTTTATTTGTGTGGGCACTTTGCCGTGACGCTCTTGCGAAAGCGTGGAATTGTCGTGCGCAACTCCAACGCGCCTCGGGAAAGTTGCTCCTGTAGTGCAGGGAATTTGTCCTCTTCAGATTTCCTTTGAATTATTCAACCTGCGTTGCCGGCGACGGAAGGAAACTCAGTCGTGCTGCCATGCGAGTTTCGCCGCATTGCACGCCGAGTATTGGTGCGTCAAGCAGACTGTAGCAGCAGGATCCGCTGAGGACGAGATTAGAGGCAGAAACGGTTCGGAATTTGGAACCATATATGCGAGGTCTACTACGCTCTCAGAAAAACGAAAAGTTTGTAACAAGCTATTACGTAACTTCCCGACTTGCTGGCTCTTTCTAACTGTAATGAACTTTTCGACTGAACACGTAGTAACCCAAGCGTGTGGATGTTCTGTTAGTAAACACACCTACTGGGTCCAACCTCCTGCCTGCTATTTCTTGGAATGACAAGCGTAAGACGTTTTTAATATTCGGAGGGAGTTAAGGGTTTACTGCTGCTCAGCGATATGATTGATGAGCAGGTGGCCTCAGTGCAGCCTAGGCCTCTTGTTATATTGAGGTACCGTTCCTTTAATAATACTGGGTCAAACGTATTGTTGTGCCTTCCTGAATGTGCAATGGAAGACAATGCGTTTGACTATATAGCGCACATGAAGCGATATCCAACGTTTCTGTGATACACATATCTGCACACTGTTGCAGTTGGTGTCCTTACACGTCAATTCCGCTGTCTCTCGACTATGTGGACTTCGTACTGCTTGTTCTTGATGTGAGGACATATGATGACTTCTTGTGACTATGTCTGCAGTTGGTCGTTTTCTTTATTTTAGTTTTTTTGATCTTATATGTGTATGTGTCTGTGCCTGTGTGTGCGTGTACGTGTGTGCGAGTACGAAAGCGGGATTCGGCGATCGTGTTCTTAAAGATTACGCAGTGCACAGGCGCTTAGTATTCATACTACTCGTTTCGGAAAGTAGATCCTTCTGAGCAAAAGAAGCTTGCAGACTGAGTTGCTTTAACTCACTATGCCAGATGCACGTTACTAAGGGCCTATAGCAACACACGTGACAGTCACATATACTAACCTTCCGTTGCGAACTGTCTCGGGCTCGTTTCTAAATGTGGTCTTCAACTCATTCGGCACAAGGTAGAGGTCGTCGAGCTTTCTGAGCCCACTGTACCTGTCCGTGTACAATCAGAACGCGCGCGTTCATAGGTGTGCACGTGTACCCTACCCACAAAGAGGTCGTTGCTTTCTTTTCTACACTGGCTGTTGTTGCGTAAGGATGTTCGCGAAATATGCTTTATTGCCGGATCGTTCGTTTGTTCTCGCATGTCACCTAATGCTATCATCCTTTCCTCATTGAGCCAACGGTTGCCAATAGTTGCAGTGCCATCGCAGTAAATCGCTCACATTCACGCATGATATTAAGATCGAGCATATATATATATATTCTTCCTTTTTTCCACCTTCTGCTCCCGTTCTGGCCGCGTTTTCGGGCTAATGAGCGCTTCAGTGCGTCCCTTCGTCCTGATCCGCGCACGTTCGCTAGGCCCACCCTGATTGCTTGTGTCAACTAGTCCTTGCTGCTTTCTTCTTTTTTTCCCTCCTTTCCTGCCTTTCGTTCCCTATTTTCTGGCTGAGCAGCCGCTCCCTCGGCCCGAGCACCGAGCGGCGACGTGATCGTTCCGAGCGACACAAGCGCGCCTCTCCTCATCTCACGCTTGCCTGATTATCGCCGCCTCTTTCTCCGAAGCCCTTCCCGGACCCTTGAGCACAGCTTGGCGCAGCCTTGGCCGCGAATTGCGTGCAGCGCTAATGAAGCACAAGCACCGATGATGCACTGCGTAAGGGACTCGAGCCCACGTCTTGGGGGTCTGGAGGTACGCTATTCCAAAATCACGCGGCACTGTAGCGGCTGTCTGTAGTACCGAGCAGATTTTGGTAGATATAAGCATTCCACCCGTCTGACATAGAAAAAATAAAATAAAAATTGGCTGCACTGAATCGTGACGGAATATGTCATCGCGCAGACGCATATTTCATTGATGTAAATGATGCATATCCGAATACGCTTTTTTTTTTTCGCGTGGATACTCTATTCTTGAAATAAGCTCTTGACGCGTAGACAGGAACTGAATTTTGAAGAACCATTTCGTACCATTAAGCATTTCGTTGCACGTGAACGACTAGCAGAACAGAGACCAGAAGGTCGTTTCGCGCGCTCGCGCAGTTCTCCGTGAAAAGAGGACAGGAATACGGCCTTACTGCGCCGTCTGCGTTTTCCTTCGCGTCGACTTGTATTGATTTCATCGAGCATTCAGCAATAGGAGCGATACTGGCCCATAACCGACAGAAATACTAAACACAGCGAAGTGGCTTTGCGAAGTTGCCAAGTTTCCCACACGCATCCACACAAAAGAACAAGCACACAGAGACGCTCACTGATCGAATGATTGCGGGCTATGTAAATTAGTGCTACGCCGAACTGATGGCGTTACGAAAAGTAATGACTCCGTCCGCCTTACATGCATATGACGGTAATGCGAACGCAGGCATGGAGATGTCTGTATAGTTACAACACGTAATCGGATGCAAGGCTATGTGCAAACATGAGTGTACACGTGTGATCCATTAGTGCCATCAATCGACGACTGAAAATGTGTGACTACAAGGGAGGAAGCAGTCCAGCGAGGAGGGAGAAGTGATGTGGTTTATCTATGTAATCACGTGTGTGTCCGAGCAGCAAGCGCATGCGGCCTGACCAACGGTGACCGTTATAAATGCTGTCGTGGTGTCAAGAGGAGAAATGTGGTTGAACCAGGTTAAAAAAAAGAACGCGCCTTGTCGTGCGATCGGCCTGTCCAGCATGTTGCACGCAACAGCTCGGGCACAGTACACTTAAGCCTCCTCGCTCCGCATCGTGGTCAGGCTTAACCCAAGCCGTATACCAGCTTCGATCGAGCCTCGATCGAAAATCCCGCTTGCCAGCTAGAAGAAAACAAAAATGATAGTCACCATTCGCTGGAAACAAGCAAATGATTACCCGACTGAATCACGAAATGGCAATAATTAGGAAGACGAGACAAGAAGGATGTAATGGAAGAAGCGTGTATGCTCGCGGTGAATTATAAGGTAAAAAAAGAGGGTGTATGCCGAAGCAGTAATGTTAGTTGCGGTATCGTGGTTATACTGTGCGAAAATAAAAATGAGGAGTTGCTTGACTGCAGCTTATGTCTTGGAAAAGACATGCCATGTTGTTCTTACACGGTTGTCATTTCCTTTTTCCTTGATGTCTAGTGCACTTTATCCGAAACAAACTGCCCTTTGATGCCGCTTAGCTCTAACCTGTCTACTTGGGAGACGCGCAGAATAGACAGATGTATTTTCACGTTTATGCTTTGAGGAGCTTTATGCGAACACTGTTTCGGCCTTTAAACTGTGAAACCAATGATGCTCGTGTTATTTTCTTCTGCAGTAATGTATGCATAGTGCATCATTATGGTAGTTATTGCCTTCTACTGCTGAAAGCAGGTAGTGGAAGCAGTGTGAAAACTGCCCTGAAGCGATATACCGTATATCAGTGCACGTTAACGAATGCAGGATGGCTGTCCACTGAGTCACATTTCGTAGCTCAAGAGTAGCTTTGGGTCACAAAACTTTAATCACTCACTCAGTCAGTCAGTTCTATCTGGTATCACTCAATCAATCAGATAGTATTTCAGTCAGCTTCTAGAACGATCTATGTCTCTGTTCCCGGTACGACGTCGAGCGCGAAGCTCCCCGGACAGCATTGAACCGGCTGGGCTCTAGACCATTTACGGAAATGAAGATCCTTCGACCATGGCTGTACGCATCTAGAGCACAGAAAGCTGCGAACGCGTTATTGCAGTACCTCAAGTTGAGAGGTCTTGGTGACCATTTCTGAGACTCGGGGAATACCTTGAAATGTGCGCCAAACTGTGCTCTTGGTCTCCTCTCTCCATATTTATATCCCCCTTCCCCCAGTGCAGGGTAGCCAACAGGGCGTACGTTTGTCTTCTGTTCCTCTCTGACTCTCTCTCTCTCTCTCTCTCTCTCTCTCTGACGTCGATTATAAGTTGCTATATGTAATTTATATTGTCCGCGTCTTTCATTTCTTTTATAGACGTTGGAGCTTTAGGCAGTGCAATGCACAGGCGAGAAATAAGCATAGTACCGCCACTTCTGCCGAAGCCGTCACTCACCTCGAAAGTTTCTTCTTTTTCTTTTTCGAAGAGCAAAGATTGATGGGAAGTACAAGAAATGCTAAGGTGCATCCCTTGTCGGTTACGCAATTGCTTAACGTCTAGTCTTCTACTGATAAAGAGTGATTGGTAAAGCCTAGTGCGATATTTTTTTAATTATTTTGTTGCGGGTGAAGGGGGGGGGGGACATCTTACTAGGTCTTTTTTTATCGATTTGCATAACCTGCGTGACGCAATTTGTGTCACAGTATAATGTTATAATGCCTTTATTGTGTCGCTACATCTTGTAAGAGTTGTCGGACGCTCTCGCCGCTGCCGCCAGTTGTAAGGGTTGTAGGACGAAGGGAGGAATTTGCAGGCCCCTGCAAGTTCCCCTGCATGCCGATCCTAACAATCTTATGTTCTTTGGTGCCATTTTATTTTTTCTTTATCTCAATGTAAACATGATGACTGCTTCACGTTGGTGCCTTTTTATACAGAAGGCAATAGGTTTGGGCATGTTGGCAATTCATTGTTATACAAAGTACATAGCTCTTAGTATATAAAGTGGGCTTCTTGCGAAAGGTTAAAGTAAATTAAGTTCTAGGGTTTTACGTGACAAAACCGCAATTTAGGAGGCGCGCCGTAGTGCAGAACTTCGGATTAATTTTGACGAGATCAGTTTCATTAAGGCGCATTTAAATCTCAGTATACGAGAGTTTCTTTCATTTAGAGAGGGAGAGAGAGTAGAGAGAAGGGACAAAGGAAAGGAAGGGGGTTAACCAGACTGAGTCCAGTTTGCTACCCTACACGTGAGGAGAGGAATAGGGGAGTTAATGAAGGGAAATGAGACATCCACCTAAACGTAGCAAATTGCTACAAAGGAAACCCATACGGGTTCTTCGAAAGAAAGAGCCTCACAGGTGAAAAAAAATTTGGTATAGGGGAGTGAAAGAAAGAGAGAGAGAGAACACATGAGTCTACATCGCACTTTCACATGCACTAAGCTAGGTCCAGCATGTCTAAAGTCGGGCATTCAAGTCTGTTGCCTTCAGCTACTGAAGAGAGAGAGAGATAAAGCAAGGACAGGAAAGGCAAGGAGGTCAACCAGAAGAGTATTATCCGGTTGGCTACCCTACACTGGGGATGGGGGAAAGGGGAATAGAAAAAGGAGAAAGGGAGAGAGTGAGCACTGAGTACGTGTGGGCGGGACACTATGCACAGGGACACTATAAATGGTCTCTTAAACCTGTGTACCTCAACTATTGCAGTAATGCACGATTCGCTTTTCGTGCCAGTGACGGGTGTGGCCACGGTCCCAGTATCTTTGACTCGGTGAACGGCCATAAGTCTAGTCGGTGCAAAGTAGCTATTGAAGAAGCGTTCGAATGGCTTTCTGGGCTGATGAACTGTGAGGCCAGGCTCACAAGACATTTGCTTCTACAAACGGCCTATCATCCAGTCTTTCCAAGGCATACTGGAGAGTCTGACGTCGATTATCAAGGCGAGAACAGCGGCACAGAAGATGATTGATGAACTCTTCCAACTCGCACTTAGAGCACATAGGTAAGTCCGCCATTCCAATACGACAGACAGTTGTAGGAGTTAATGAATGCTATTCCTGCCCACAGTCGACACAGCAGTCTTCCGTCACGTCGTGAAAAGTTTGCTGGTAACATTAGTTTCAGCAATGGGTCGAAGCCGTATAATCGACTGTTAGAGTTCTGCAGTGTATGTCAGTAACTCAACGTGACGGTAAGCGCGAGGTATACGAAGCTCTCTTGCAGCTTCTATCCTCGATAAAGCTATAAGGAGTGTCGGTGCTCCAGCCTGGGTACGTGGGGCAGCGTCATCGGCGAGGTGATTACCAACGATGCCGCAATGTCCCGGCAGCTACTGAGAGATTATATCATGTCCTCGTTCAGAAGCGCAATGGCAATTTTCGTTGATTTTGGACACCAGCTGGGGGTAATTACAACGTCGTGAACCTCGCAAGCTTTGGAGGGCTGCTTTCGAATCACAAAGCATTGCTCATTTGCTAGATGTTTTTTTTTTTTTTTCAATGTATTCCACAGCAATGCGAAGAATGGCCAGTTCATTTAGCTCATCAAAATGCTGCCGCGGCGGCTTGGATTGAACCCATGACCTGGATCTCATCCACGCAACGCCATAGCCACTTAGCTACGCCGGCAGGTCTTGTGAAAAGTATTGATTTCTTTTCTATCTACATGCTACATTGTTTTCTTGTTGAGTGTTTAGCTGCGAGTTTAGAACAGCGCAATGTTCGGCAGCCACACTTCTGATGCTTTCGACGTTATGAAACAGCAGGCAACAACAAAAGAAGCAGTTACGTATGATACGTAAAGTATTTGCTTTCATTGTCAAAACCGTTCCCTCAGATCTGAGTTGGTGCAAGTAGGACACGTCGTACGTATGAACCACTTGGGGCACTGCCTAAGGTAGCAGGCAGAATATTACTGTTCGCAATGAAATACTCAAATAGCAAGAAATGTCGCAAGGCTTTAAGTTCATCTGTGCTTCTGACCATCCAGGACCGCACTTGCCCTGTTCAGTGCAGGCTGCGCAAGAGCTAGTGTAGATTAAACACACTAATGCAAGACAAGTGTGCACGAATGTTTTACTGGCAGAGCAAGTAACTCTTTGTTAGCTCTTTTCTCGAGGTTACTCAGGTAGGCTATTGAGAGGCAGAAAAGGATGGTAGTGTAATACAACGCTGGCGGTGGCCGTGTCACAGCTGGCACTGGACCCGATTGGTGATGTGCAGTTACTGGTATCTTTGAAAAGTTTCGCGTCTATGTCGATGGTTGATGCCGGTAGTGGATGAGCCAGTTAACTTCAAAAGACGTTTTTAAGCTAACTCGGTGTTCTAAAGCTGTTGTGAGGCGAAACCCGTACATGTGAGGCTTACAACCCGCTTTTTTCCTTCTATTATTTTTTTGTAAAAGATACCCTTTTCTTTTTTTAAATAAGCCCAGAAAGTGTAACTGGTGAAGCAGCCTTAATGACTTAATCCTTGACTGTTTCTTGCAATTATTCCCAGCAGTGATTGAGCGCAAGTAATCGCCACTCCTTGCTTTTCCTACTCTTGAAAGGCGAATGGGAATCAGCGATAATTAGTCCCTTTACTCCAGAATGACGGCCGCTCGACACCTTTCATCCTTCGGGAGTCTGCGTCCACCGACTTTTCGTGCTTCGCTGTTGCGTCGCCCATGGTGGGCCGGAATAAATTCGGGAGTAACGCCTGCAGCCGCATTCAGATTAATGTAGTACTCCTCGTTCCCCTAAAGGGCGTCATTTGTCGATTAGCTTTGCGTGAAGAACCCAGAGCGCTACGCGGTTAGCTCTTATCCGATTACCGGACGACGCACGTAGCCGGCTCTCGCTCTCGTCGCATTGATTGCGGCATCTCTGATTAGCAAGCCGCGCCAGCGCACAAACAGCCTTCTTAACCGGAGGCGCAGCGCATTAGTCAGCGCCACTGTGAGCATCAGAATGAGTTGTATCCCCCGGGCTTGTTTGCTGGCCTGCTTGGCATGGTTAACTCATTATTCAGTATCAAGTAGCAACGGACACAAATGATGTTCCCGCATGCGCTGCATTCATTATGCCACCCCCAAGCTGCGTGCTGTACCCCTACTATAGCACAAAGGCAAAACACTAAATCCGCGTCGCGCTTCTGTTACCCGCTTTGTATGGAGTCGACGAACGTGTTGATTCATTACGACGCGTTGTGTTATCGCTGAGAGAATACAAACACTGACTAGTTTTCCCCTTGCTGCCAGTTAGTGTTGTGCTCCGGATTTCAGGAGAATGTAGGCGCACGTATATCCGACTTCGCCTTTCGGGAAGGAACCACATGAGCCAGCAGCACGCGTGGCCCTGACCACTTCGAGCGCTAAAAGTATAATGAATGAGCCGACACGTTCGTTGCCAAGCCAACACGCCACGGTAGGTAGCTCCGGAGCTGTGGGGTTGTCCTATAAAAATTTGAGCTCACGATTTTGATTCCCGGCCGCATTCCGACGGGGTCATAAGACAGGAAGGTTCGCGTACTGAGAATTAAAGTGGGAGCATAGGTTAACCAAGGTGGTCAAAATTAATAAAAAGCCCGCCACTATGCGGCTTCCGAGACAGCTCAATGAGCTGCTCTGGTACTTTAAAGTCCGACAGTGGTTTGATTTCTCGTTTTCGACGGCTTTAATTAAACCATCGCGCCTTCGCCTTCGCATTGCCAAGGCATAGCATTCCTTGCATCCGCTCAGGAGTTGAACAATGGCGCCCGTTCTGTAGACACGGAAGCAAACGCTTCCAGCCTCTCCATTTTATCCCACGGCAAAGACGCTGCCAGGCTGAAAGTGACGAAAGCATTAGACACAATAAGCACCGCGGCTCGCCTGTCGCTGCCTTATTTGATTTTGTGAGATATCGATTCGCTGTACGAAGTCATCGTACAGTGTCCGAAGACACTGTGTTACGCGCGTCGAGCTGGGCAAGGTCTCGATGCTCAGGCCAGTGAAGTTACGGTTTGAAGTAAGCCGACAGCCGATGTAGTGAAATGTCACTGTGGTATGTCGACTTCAGAAACTGCAGTACTGCACTTATAGTTCGTGGGTTTGTGAAAGCAGACTATGAAAGTACAATGCAGTATAGCATTTCACCTAACGGCACCTAACAGTACACGCATATAGCGCAACTTTGGCTAACCATTTTGCAGCGGTCTATTGGTAATAAAACGTAGAGAAGAGCCCATAAAGAATGCGGTCGCAAACAACGCGGTGTTTTATACACACGCCTGTCTTATGATGGTAGGAGCAGTAGCCCGGCGGTTCAGTCACTCAAGGCTTGTGCGAAAAGAAGACTGGAGGAAAGGTTGAGAGGTAAACAAGATGCTCTTAAGCCGATCATAAAGCTGCAAAAAAAAGTCAAAGGCACAGCTCGCGATCCGCGACGGCTCAACGGCGCAGCTCTAAGTTAGCAGTAGCGCTAGACGTGGTAACAAAAATTAAATGAAAAGTTGTACGTTCTTCCATTCACGTAGGCTCCCTGTACTTCTCGCTTTAAGAACGGCTTTTGTGCGAGGCCAAAATAATGTCCTGTCGAGTGGAGATAGTGCATGGTTTGCTTCATTGTGCTTAGCAGTTTCGAGAAAAACTACGTCGCGTGTCTAGACGGTTTTCGCTATCAATGAAAAACATGTATGGGAAGACGCTGCACGAAAAGCACCCTATTTCCCCGAGCTCCTTCTCTGCCGTCGGCCGATAAGTAACGGGAAGTGGACAAGGCGCACCTGATTGCATAAAGAGAATGAAGGCTTCAACGTCGAGCCGGGCAGCGGCATCGCGTTCCGTTATGGCAATTCTTCCTGAACGTAAAGATGCAGGAATTGCAGGAGTTAAGTTACAGCAGCACGTTGCACCCTTATAACCGCAATACGGGCCACGTATGCCTTGAATGGCGGCTCGATTATTTCCGAATTACAGAAAAGCGAAACGCGGGTGGAAATTCCTCCCTGATGTTCCATCCCCCCTCCCTCCGTGATGTAGTGAATTTCGTCAACTTTCTCTCGGGTCTAGGTAATAGTTTGTCATTCAGGAGAGATTACACTCTATTTTAAGAAAACCAAAGGCGCCACTTTGCGAGTTTCGAGGACTTCTTCCGGGTCAAAGCGACCTAATCATGAGGAAATAGTTCGAAACCCTTGGCGCGACACGGACGCACCAGCGCAAAAGTCTCGGTGCCAAATTCGGGAAACACGAGTTGGTCCTGCATTGCCCCCAATTAGTAATCAAATTTTTTCCGCAAAATGAATGAAATTAGAGCTTCTAAACGATTCTTTCCGAGTCTAAACCGATGAACTATTGCCTATTAGTGTCCCTTTAGCTACTCGCAAGTTCGCATGTTCTCTGAATTCACTCGGGGCTGTATCTCATTCGACCGACATCCCTTGCAGGCAAGGCAATGATGGCAAGAAATCACACGGCATATGACGCGCACAGCACCATCTTTTTTTTTTCTTTTTCTGTCGTGTGACGTCTCGCGCGGCTTGTCGCGAGAATGGACTATTAACTCTACCTGAAAACGATCTTTTTCGCAGGCGACGTGATCGAAAAATAAAGACACAATCTCAGCCGGCGCCCGACGCAGCTCCAGTCCCTCTCGGCTGAGCGCATTGAAACAGCTATCCATTGGAATTCGGCGAACTAGGTTTAGTTACCGCGCCCAGTGTGATCACGCTGGGAGGTTAGCGAACTATTCAACCGGCTGGCGAAAACGTGACAAGCGAATATCGTGCGCTGTCACTGGCAGGTGCCATGGTCTTCTCGTTTCACTGATTGGTTTCCTGGATTACTTTCTCGCCGTATCGTGTACGAATGGGAGACATGTTTTGTGGTTCAGTGTGTGGCGCCCCTTTTCGTTCCCTAAAGGCAACGGTAATTTTTTTTTCATTTTCTCTCCTGGATCCTGGCAGTTCAGAGGGCCCGCGAGAGGGTCGTCAGGTTTCAATTGATGGTCCCCGAGGGCGCCTAGCCAGGTGACGTTGAGTTTACTCGCGTCTATTGTGGGCCGAATAAAGTTGTTTCTTTCACTCACTCACTCACTCACTCACTCACTCACTCACTCACTCACTCACTCACTCACTCACTCACTCACTCACTCACTCACTCACTCACTCACTCACTCACTCACTCCTGGATAAATATAACCAACCGCGAACTTTTATTGTTAAAAGCTTCGTAACCCAATGGGCAGGTAAAGCGTAGACGAGGCTCAAGAACAGTGTGAGCGAACACGGTAGCGAAGGTGCTTGAGCTAAAGCTCGTCCAAGAAATGTTTCTTTTGAGCGGAGCAACGTAAGGCAACTCTCTAGTTCAAGAGAACAGATGCACGGTAGTGTAGCGAGGTAATGCTCAACGTGGTCAGTTGGTCTGAATTCGCTTATTTATTTTATTTTATTTTTAAGTCGCTTGTCTTATCGTTTACACTGATTTCCTCGAGGCCATGATGCGGTACGGATAAATGCCTACCGTTTTTTCTTTCTTTTTTACCGCGTATCTGCTTGTTCCGGAAGGTACGCAGAATTCTATTGGTCCTGAGCATTTAATCGTCCTACTAAAGCAAAAAAAAAGAAAGAAAGGAAGAATATATAGACCACCTAAGCGCGTCCCGCAGCGCCATAATAATGTTTTCCAGTCCAGCCCAGTGAACTACATATTGTTGAGGCACGAATTCAATGAAATGATACGACAAAGAATTAAAAGTCCCTCCCCCCCCCCCCCTCTTTTTATTCTTTTTTTCTACCCATATGCGAGACAGCAACCTTGTGGTTCCTGTTCAAAAATATTACACCTGTTTATATCCCCGCCCCCCTTTCCTGCCATTGCTATACCGGGTGTTCAAAATTAAGCTTTCTTAAGTGAGCACTGAGACGCACGCGAAGGCCAGCTGTGCAAATAAGCTATGTGGCCAGGGGGACACAAAGCAAAATGATAACTGTCGCTGCCAGCAGCCCAATTAGCTAAAATTGAATAATTAACTTTTGATTGACTACAGTAAGTGCGTGTGCTTGTATTCAGAAGGTAGAGGCAGTCGTCTTTCTACACAGTTTCATTTGGAAGAATTCGCCTAGCACGTCTGTGCTCAGAGATATACGGCTCCAAATTGTCATTGTCGTTCGCATGATTACGCGTGTAAGAGAGGGAGGATCCGCACAAATCTCCTCCCTGGTGTGACGCGGCTGTTGCGTGCAGTGTTTAGTATGACAACAAGGCGGAGGCATAGGCAAAAGCGATGACCGTTCCCATTCCCCTCTCGGCTGGCAAAATCAAGATATGATTGCTTGGTGCGCTGTGCAGTTGTTGCTCTTGATTTCAATGAAACTTATACACCAGAACACCAGGAATTCAAAGGGCGCCGCCATATTGACGAGCGCCGGTCGCGTCATCTATCCCAAGCGCCGCGAAGTAGCAGGCCTGGGCTGCCACGCCGGGAGATGCGACCCGGCGCGAAAGCGAAACTTGGGCTTTTTAGTTGGGCGGAAGGCGTGTTTCGCGTTTTTTCTAACCTGTCATTTTCGCTGTCTAGATTCAATCAAACTTCAAGACCTCATGCAAGTCCGCAATGGCCACACTGAGTGCTGTGCAGACTGCAGAAGCGAATACATCGGGTAGGTACGCTATTACGTTTGTACAAACGGCGCGCTATATGCTAGAACACGTGTGAGATTTTTGGCACGTAACCTGTGAAGGAATTTACAGCACTGTGTTGGTGCCATATATTATTAAAGCACGCAGAACACTGTCATCTGCACTTTCAGTTTGGTCTTGTTTGTCATGGTCTCTACTGGGTTGGCCGCGTTTGGCAACCAACTGGCGAGGTCGTTTAGCAGACGCCTGCCCTTCACCACCTGCACATTGAAAACAAAATAGATGTTATAGTAAGAAGGGCTGTAGTTCTTTCCCATGCCATCACTGTTGCGAAGATATAAAGTCTTCTCAAAATGAAATAGAAAATACACCAGGCCAATTGTATCATGCAACCACTTAAGAGTACAACATTCAGAACAAAAGCCTACAGCACTCGAACAAGCAGATATGATGAACCTGCACTCATCGGAAAATGAGGTACTACAGTTGTTATAATGTTCAACTACATGTGCAGTCAAAGCCCGTATAACAGGGCGAGCATGACAGATGCAGGTGGTGTACAGTTGCACAAACCATGACAGGGCACGTAAAATTACCATCCCTACTTAAAGCTGCATCATCAGGACCCCTTTCGTACAAGACAACAACCGCACCTGCATTCCAAGAAATTAGCCCCACCAACTGCAGCTACCTGGTACCAGACCTGTTTCGCTTGTGCGAGGCCATCGGATTGTTGGCGCTCCCTTAGAAAAGAAAACAGTAAAAAAAACTAGTGAGAACGATCAAAATTTTGTTACAAAATACAAGAATAATTAAGCACCTTATTTTCCTCGCCATATGAACGGAAATATTTTGCGCTTTGCCCCGCATAACAGCCCGCACGCAGTTTAGAGCTCAGGAGGCTCAAATGAATTCGTTATGAATGACACCCGCAACACCAGCTCGTAAAGGTAGGTGCGCTGCAAGAACACCTTCGGCGACGAGTAGTCGTCGTTTACGTTTTTGTGGACGCATGCTACGTGACGAGCAGACTTCGGTTTACTTTCATTAGCAATAACGCTCACCAGCAAGGCCTACAACTTGTCGTTCACGCTTAATGGTCATTCCGTGCACCAGCTGCAAGTATCGCTAACCGCAAACTCAACTGTTCCGCTTAACCGTCGGGAGCTCTGCCTGAATGAAAACACGAAAAGGCTTGCCTTTTTGTTATAGCCAAGGCGAAGCACCAGCGCGGGATTCTGCTCTGTAGGCTTGTTGCCCAGAAAGTGCTCGGAGCAAACCTGCGTGTTACACGTATTACGTTTGTAGGGCGCAAAGTTGAACGTGGCACCAAAATATACACAGATCGAATACTCACTCGTGCATTTTCACTGGGTTGGTAGTTCTTCCTATTCACTGCAGCTATCCACCGGTGGCACAGCTTGGCATTCTTCGTTGCGGATGGAAATCGGCGCAGGCTGAAAACACCGCACCGGCACGATTCCCTACGTGTGTTGTGCTCTTCGCAAACAGCGCTAAGCAACCTGCTCCTTTTCCGCTGGTTGTTTTGGCATCCAAACACGACGCAATGATGCCCAGATGACTTCTTCTACTTTGGATCCGTGTGAACGGGCACATTTCCGCACTTTGGAGCCCTAGAGCTGGCGCTTGCCATGTCTACTGGTCGCCGGCGAAGACACTTTGGCAGCCCAGTACAAATGGGCGCCGGTCGACCGGGCAACCCGGGTGCGAGAGTATGCGTTCGGTTAGTCTGGGTGCGAGACTAGCGTGTTCTGGTCTATACAGTACTTGGAAATCAGCAGTCACTTTACTTGCGTAGCGCAGGCAAGGACCACGCCCTCTCGTCCAGTGACCACGACGCACGCGCACTGCCCTCCGGCTTCTCCTCTCGCGCCATTATCGCGGATTGGCATGCTGCGCGGTCGCGTGTTACGACAGCGGTTCCGGGTTCTTCGAATATTTTATTTCGCGAGCCGAGAAGGGAAGGGAGTCAGTTATCATCTTTGCCTGTGCTTTCGCCCAGTTGTCAGTCTAAGCGCCGCACGCAACAGCCGAGTCGCAAGCATCAGGAACGAGCTTTGCGCCGATCCTGGCTTTTTTTGATGTGGTTTTACGCGCCAAAACCACTTCCTGATTATGGGGCACGCCGTAGTAGAGGACTCCGGAAATTTCTACCACCTGGGGTTCGTTAACGTGCACCTAAATCTAAGTACACGGGTGTTTTCGCATTTCGCCCCCATCGAAATGCGGTCGCCGTGGCCGGGATTCGGTCCCGCGACCTCGTGCTCAGCAGCCCAGCCGAGCGTAACTCTCTCGCATGCGTAATCATGCGAACGACAATTAAAATTTGGAGTCGGATATCTTGGACCTCAGACACGCTAGAAGAATTCTTCTCACTGATACCGTGTAGAAACACGAATGCCTCTGACTTTTTCATACAAACATGCCCACTTACTGTTGTGAACAAAACGTTAATTATTCAATTTTAGTTAATTGGGTTTGCTGACAGCGATAATTATCCTCTCACTTTCTGTCCCTCCAGCCACCTAACTTATTTGCGCAGGTGGTATTCGCGTTCCTCCCAGTGCCTAAATTTAAGAAAACCATCAAGCTTAATTTTTAACGCTCTGTATATACAAAATTCCAGGGCTATCGCGCGTCCACACGAAGACATAATCGGCCATTGCTCTGTACATGATCGCATATCGTTGTTCGTTGACCTGCGCATGGGGCACGAAATTAAGAGCATGTGCGACGAGTATGAAGTGTCGTAGCATGCGTGGCGTGTATTCTAGCGCTTCTGCACAGACTTTTGTCACGCATACGTCAGTTGCATTGAAACATTGAAGCACTGAAACATTTGCGAACGTGTCTTCTTATGCGCAAACGCGTTCGCCATGCGCCCAAACATTTAACCTCCCAGAAAAGCGGCGGCCCTGAGCCATCACACTCCAGCGTGCATTTCATATTTGCTGCGACAGAGTGATCCCTCTCTGCCGCCATTTGTGTCGCGAAAGCTCCGCGAACCGTTGCTTCAACTTGCAAACGAGTCAGGACAGGCGGTATATACGTTCTCGTTCCTCGGCTGCTTTGAATAGTTCGTCAGGTTAAGCGAACTAACTGATCTTGTGCGGGCGCGTGCCTTTCGGTGGCATTCGTATATCGCGAGTGAACGCGCGTATTCAGCAAATAAACGCGCGCTGCGCATGACAGGGCTGTGGAACGGGATCGTTGTAACGTATACTCCGGGTTTAACGACCTTTTGGATCGGCATTTCTTATGCCCAACGATTGAACGATTGAAGTGGATGTAATTGGAGTGGTTTCTCCTGCGCTTGACGGCGCATCACCTGCGGAGGTAAACGCCTGAAAACAGTTAGCTCTATTAGGCATTGAAGTTGTTGAACTAGCGGATTATTTGCTGCTTTTCGATTTGCTAATTGCCCACCAAAAAAATATGCGCTTTCGCGTGAAGAACGTCTTTCGATAAGAACGACGGGGTGCGCTCGCTTCGTACCAAACCGTACGAAACCATACCATACCATAACCGTGGCGCCAGAGCAGCGCGCGTCATCTGTGTATGGAAATAAAGCGCTCTACTAACAGCGTTCTCTTGCTAATATGAACAGTGCATCCGTATAATCATAATACAAAATAATGACACGCGAAATGAAAACAGGTACATATAGTTGCGCTCAAATGTCGCATGAAGGAGTATCGTAATCGTCGGTGAATTGTTGCTTTATTCTTTTTCATTTTCAAACTCTTCAGCCGCGTTTGTCGACCGTCGTCTGTCGCGAGCGTGGTGACTGTAATAACCGGCATATATTTACTCACTATTAAGAATGCTGAAAGGGATATGACGGCTTGAAGGAAGGAGAGATGGAAAAGGTACGTCTCTGGGACCAGAAAAATATTTATGAAGTGCCTTCTGGGATTTATCGCTCACGGCCAACGCCGCGGATGCCGACGACACCGGCTTTTCTGCGACACGAGCTCCTTAACGCTGTCGCGTTAAAATGCCGACCCGAAGGCAGCTTCATTTATACACCGTCGAGGTCCTTCATATGCGCATACTAAGCTGCCCCTTCCGTGCGTGTCCGGAAAACGTGATAACGGAAATGAACTCCTCGCCCACGATTACGCGACTTAGCCACGTGAGCCGCGCGCGCGCTTCATTTGCGTCCTTTTGTCGACGTGCTCCGCTTGCGGGCTTGCTTCGCGCGTTTCCCGTTCTGCTGGTGGCAATATTAACGCCTGGGATTTTCTGCGGAGAGACGCGATAAGAGTTGGAGACTGATTGCTGAGTGCGTCGAGTTGTCTTGTCCCCTTCTGTGACGCTTACCTTTTATAAATACATAGCCACAGTTATGCATCGAAGCCTGCCTTAGCGTTGAGGCATACGACGCTTCGCCGTGCTTTCTCACGGGTTGCAGAATCAAGCGTCCTTCCTTTCTTTAGATCTCTATCATCATCGTTAGTATCGCTCAACTTTTCGGCGCAGCCTCCTATTGCTGCGGCTTACGCGCAGTGCCCGATATTCGAGATACGGCAAGTCGCGTTCGGGTATTCGCGCAGTGGGCGTCTTGCACGGCCGCCTTTATTTTTTTTTATGATCCAGCGGCCGTGGCACCCGCTCTCTGTCGCTTGGCGTCGTTGTTTAAGCATATATATATATATACGGGCTCTGGGTGTTTCCGCGTTCGCGTGCCACTTATGCCATGTTCTGTGCACCGTGCGGAGTCCGAGAGCTGCGGCGTCTGTGCTTGTGTTTCGGAGGTCGCCAGCAGACAACACTCTAGCGGACAAATGCGAAGCTGTGCGCAATGCAGTGCAGTTGTTCTTTCTTGATGTGGCGACGGCGTGCGCTCTTAGCAGCAGTTGGTAGCAGTGAACAAGTTCAGAGCGCGAAGAAATGCTAAAAATGATTTTCTCTTTTGAATGTGCGGCCTTCTTTTTTTGGCGACTTCGGTTTGACTTGAAGTTCGTGGGATCTGGGCATGTGGCCGCCACTTTCCGACCACTGTCGTCAAAATAGGGTGACTCGATGCAGTCTAGTGCACGTGTAAAATGGCGACAAGTACGTCAAACTGAAGCGTGGAGCGAAAAAGACACACCAAGCTAGTGTATAGCTATGTGCGGAGTGTAGTATAAATGCGTAATTAGCGCATGAAGGGCGAAATTAAACCCAGGTACGCTTGTTCAAACTGCACGCGCTCAAAACCCGAACCAGAAATAATACGAGTTTACTAAACGAAAAACGGGGGCGGATCCAAGAGATCACCATCATATTCATCATCATCATCATAAGCATACTCATCACCAGCCTATTTTATGTCCACTGCAGGACGAAGGCCTCTCCCTGCGATCTCCAACTGCCCCTGTCCTGCGCCAACCGATTCCAACTAGCACCCGCGAATTTCCTAATTTCATCGCTCCACCTAGTCTTCTGCCATCCTCGACGGCGTTTTCCTTCTCTTGGTACCCATTCTGTCACCCTAATGGTACAACGGTTATTTAACCGGCGCATTACATGACTTGCCGAGCTCAACTTTTTCTCTTCATGTCAATTAGAATATCGGCAATACCTGTTTGTTCTCCGATTCAAACCGCTCTCTTTCTGTCTCCTAACGTTATGCCAAGCATTCTTCGTTCCATCACTCTATGCGCGGCCTTCAACTTGTTCTCAAGCTTCTTTGCCAGACTCCAAGTCTCTGCCCCATATGTCAGCATCGGTAAAATGCACTGATTGTACACCTTGCTTTTCAATGATAATGGTAAGCTTCCGCTCCGGAGCTGACAGTGTCTGCCGTATGTGATCCAACCCATTTTTATTCTTCTGTGGATTTTCTTCTCATGATCAGAGTTCCCTATGGTTAATTGACCTAGGTAAACGTACTCCTTCACAGACTCTAGAGGCTAACTGGAGGAAGGCGGAAAAATGAATAAATTGTTGGACTGGAAGTTTTTTTTTTTTCCTGTAAGAATGCTTCCCGTAAATCTGAGTACAGGATGCCGGATGGGACAAATATGTTTTATGTGCAGTCTAAAATTGTGGGCCTACCCCGAAGGTTAGTGCAGTCTAAACGACAAATCTTATGGTGCACTAATGCGCCCAAGGACACCTCGTCTTTCTTCGATGTCAACCGCTGTTGATTCACCTTTGTCTTCTGTTTTGTTTTGCTCTCTGTTGCAGCGACGTGAAAACAAGTTCGCGATATCACTTTGCCAACGTACGTGAGACTTCAGTGAGCGCGCAGGTGAATTTCCTTCGCGCCGTGGTGAAAAATTTTCGTCATTCGACGCGTGGCTCAAGCGGTGCCGCCGCCCGTGAAATTGCTGCGATAACGTGGCCACACACCTCAAGCAGCGAGGACCCTAGGCGTATTCGTTCATGATGCATCGCCGTTGACGTTTTGGGTACTCCTAAGACTATACGTAGACGAAACTTTCCGTAACGTGTATGAAGACGAACGACGCCTATACCGTCCCGTATGTTGTTCGATGACGTGCTGACTGTGTGCAGTGAACCGTGGCTTGGCGGGGTCAAACCGTCATCAGCAGAGTTACTCCTGGACTTTGCGTTTGGGTTGCTCTACGAACAGATGGCAGTCGCTGCAGTGCAAGTTTCGGCTGCAGTTACGGGGCTAGCGTGATTTAGAGCTCGTTTCCTCCGTAAATCCAGTGAGCTTACGACGCACGTTTCATATTCCGTCTGTCTTATGCAATGTGCAAAGCGCTGGTACATTCGCTCGTGCACTGCTCCATTTGCGGTTTCCCCTCAAGTTTCTTCGAAGCAATGAACCGATTTGAGCGGGCCGGAGGGGGCTGTCTACGTGTGGCATATAGTCGATGAGGACTTTCGGTAATGATTGTTTACTCGAAAGCCGCCATCGGAGGGAAACGTACTGGTGGTTACTCTTTTTACTTCCAGAGTATAGGCGCTGCGGTGGGAATCACGTTTCTCGAAACATCGATAATGGTTAGCGTGTTATCTTGGCCGCTCTTTCCGCGCCTGTCGCCCAACGAATGAAACACAGCCTGGCGGAGGATAAGCGCCACGAGCCTATTACTTTTTCAGGTCAACGTCTCTCGGGCCGTCCCGCTCGAGGACGTTGACCCTTAGGTATACCGAGAGGTGGAACGACGCCACTGGCGGAGACCCTTGAGCCGCCAAAGCCGAGAGTGGCAGCGACAGGTAACAAACCGCCGGATGTATACGTGGCCTAAAGGTAATATTTTTTCTAACAACCTTTTTTTGGCACTTTCAGCAACATACCGAAGACTGTTGCCCGTAGGCGACACAAGACTTCTTGCTTCGACGCAGTTTGCAGTTTTATAGAAGGTCCTGAACCTCTATAATCGTCTACTGAAGCACGTACATAGATAGAAACGAAACAGAAATGAAGAAGGCAGGTGGGAACCGCCAAAACGGACGCTCGCCTTCTGAGCGTTCTGATGGAATCCTCTTCCATCGCACAGAAATAAGATGGATAAGCAGCGTCGTTGTACAAACCTGAAATAACACTCATTGCCCACGCGAAACCTCCAGCTATTTCGACTGCTGTGCATCTTACTGCGGAAATATTTTGTATGTTACTTGCATGAACACGTGTGTAATCTATACGTATTCCACGCCTACATATAGACCTAGACCTACAAATGGCTATGTAAAAACTGGATGGATGTGCGGTCAGCCTACCAGTCGTCTACCGTGTATAGCATTTAGTCTCCTTGTTCTGTCATTGTTGTATTAGTTAGCCAGCACCTGTGTTACCTGTATATTCACTTCGCTTGCAACCTCATTCACTGTCGAACGACGCTTAAACAAGCGGTCTCGTTCAGAGTTTATACTTTATGACCTACTCTTGTAATAATTATGTACACTGAAAATCATTAGCCCAATTACATTTATACAAATAAAGCTGTTTCCTGACACTCGGTCGCATTTATTTTCGACCACAAACAGGTTGCAAGGACTATATAGCATTCAAACGTCGGATATGTACCGGAGTCATTGCTAAGCGTCCGTCAAATGTGGGTTTCCTCGCTGGCTTACGCAAATCATTGCCCTGGACGCCTCGTTGACGCAATCTTTTTGCTTACGCTCGCGTAAAGGCTTCAGCTTTTTTTTATCACACATGCAGCCTCATTGTGCTATTGCTTGATGCATTCCTTTTCGGGGGTCCGGTGCGGTGCCCTTGACACATGTTACACAGAATGACGCGCAAGGCATGCACCTGGTGAAACAATTATTGCAGTACAAGTGCTGAATGTGTAGCACTGCGAAGACCATTTTTTCATGGGCGTAAAGAGGCCTATCGTGTGAGCATAACTGTATTTTAAGAATGTGCAATGCCGGGCTTAAAGTACTTCACATGACGTCACACAGGAAACCAATAGGATTGCTCTCCCGCGTTAATCACCCGTTCTGTGAAAAATGGGCAGGAGCCGGAAGAAATTTCGCAGAGAGGCTACCGAATTCGTGCGTGCATACGCTGCCGTGTAAATTCTTTCTAGGTTCATTTTAAAGGGGTCCTGAACCACCCTTCTGGCTTGTTGAAGAAACATAGTCCGCGCATAGGATACGTTGCTGCGAACACGTATCAGCCGAGTCTTTGCAGTCGTGCATGGCGCGTGGAGTTCGCAAACGGAGCGCGAAGTCACCTTTCTCTCAAACGCTCTCTTTACAACATTAAGCCTGCTCCTTACTCTTTTACGAACGCTTTACTTTGTAAGATAGCGCAATCCCCATACGCGGCTGCTGTTAGCCAATAGCTGACGTCAATAAAGAAGTGTGTGTGCGTCAGTGCGTTTCTTGCTATGATTACTGTGTATGCGTATTGAGGACGTTTAATAAACAGGCTGAAGTAAGCGAAAGTCTGCTTTCGAATTTTGACAAGAGTTACGTACTTCCGGAAGAAGCCCACTATCGTCTGCTCACGCTCGGCCGCGGCCGCCCGCGTAGGAATTAAACTTCGACGACTCCGCTTATCGGTGTCGCAGTCGTGGGGTCTCGCTAATTGCGACCAGTTTTGATCGCTCAACCATAGCCTTGAACCGCGCGAAACCTGAGGTCAGACAATACGCACGCTCGCCAGGGCACGCTCACTCCTGGCCGCGCCGAGTTAGACGTCTTGGCGAACTTGGCTTCTTTTGAGCTATTATTTATTTTTTTTGATGTGAGAGTAAATTCCTCGGGGCATACAGGGGTATGGGTTGCGGGCGAAGAAGGATGATTAAATGAATGAAAAAATATTGGCGGATACAATGAATTCCAGGATGGATCGATAATGTGGTCCCACAGCAGGTGGTAGATGGCTTCAGCATTTCGTGACTTGCAGACTGGACATATTGAGCTATTGGTAACGCTTCAAAAAACGCACAAGACGGGGGTGGCTGTTATCCGTCGGTCAGGTCGGTACAGGAAAAAAGCCGGTTCGGATTACGTAGCGCGGCCAGACTGGAGTATGTGAGCGCGAGCGTGCAAATAAGCCCTGTCGCGCATAATGCAAACGTTGTGCATAAGTCATGCGCGCAACAGTTGCACGTAGCTGCGGTCTGCTACGTAGCTTAGGTCATGTGGCCGCCGCGGGGTGTCGCGACGAGTCCGCTGCCTTAGCGCACTGCGGCTCGCTGAGGACAACCGCGTTTGGCGACGTTTGACTCGTCGCAGGCGTCAGAAATGATGGGTGATAGTAGCGTCCACGTGAACATCCAAAATCAAATTTGAACTGCGCGTCACGGTGACGTTCAGTGGGCGGAGAGTTGTGCGCACGGCCCGGTCCGCCGTATAGCCTTCGCAGTCGAAGGCATTGAAGAAGGAGCGCAAGCACAGCGATCGGGATCATGCGCGACCTTTGAATGCCAATAACACCACTTCCTCTGAACGCATTGAAGTACTTTTCTTTGCGCCAAGGTATTCCTAAAATAGTCTATTTTAATTTCAGATGCATTTCTCGACTTGCATAAGGAAAAGAGCTTCAAGGCCCTCTTTAAGGAGTATAGTTAGGTGAAATTTCTCGCAGAGCTCGGTTTTATTGTGATATATCCCTGAGAGACATCCTGTCTGCTAACGGCATATCGTTGACGTAAGGCACGCTTCTGTCTTTAATAAACCATCACCGCCGACGAAACAGCGCCGTGGATTAAAAAGCACTGCGCCGGCTTTCTGCGTGCAGTTGGCGTTGCGCGCCTCGCAGCCCAGCTGGGGACGTCTCGAGCCGGCTGCCTTTTTTTTCTCTCCCCACGTAGACCAGGTCTTCGCGACAGGTCGGGCGAAATGCGTGCACTCCCCCTCCAGCATACGGAGAGCGCAGTGCGCGGGGCTCAGTTGGGCGGTGACGTGAACGCCGCGAAGGCGCGCGCAGCGAATCCGAGAGCACACGTCAAAGCGAGCGCTTAAAAAAAAAAGACAGCTTCTGACAGGCAAGTCCCATAGCTGGGAATACAGCGGGCGTACGAATTCGGCAGGGGGGGTGGGGCTCCGATATGGGAAGAAACCCGTGTGTGCAAGCGCGCATTTCTCGTTTCTTCCGATCGTCTCGGGCGCCGCTGGCCCCCGCAGCGCGCGTGTAGTACGTACGAATACCACTTCCAAGTGTCTGCCTCCCATTTTCGGCGCCAATTCATCTCGGCGCTTCCTGCATCATCCGCGCCGTCACTTCGACTCCTCGTCGCCTGCTTGCGCCATCCTCGTTGTTCTCGACATCGCGCGCTATGCAAACAGCGGGTGTCTATCATTTCTTCCTGCGCGTGCGCGAGTGTATCCGCATGTTTGTGTTTCTCTTCTCAAGTGCTCTTTCACAAACGCGCGCTTTTTTTTTACTTTTGTGTATACGTTCATTCGTAAACTAAAGGAAGCGATACTGAACAGCTATTATTATTGCGTACGGCGCTTCTCCCTTTGCATATTTTGTTAATGCTCGCTCCGGAAGCTTTTTGGCGGCAACTTCTCGAAGGCCAGTGCTCCGTCACTGTCAATAAAGTGAGCGAGGGTGGTCCGTCTGTGCGATCCCTGTGAATTCTGCATAAGCTGTTTTCTCTGGAAACATTTCCTTGGCCGGTGCTCCTTCCTAAAAATAAACAAAGAAAGATGAAAACGAAAAAAAAGTTGTTTATGTAAGTAGCGTATGTAGAACAGCACTGTTCCACGGTATATTTGATCAAAGTTTGCGCGCCATGACATCAGTTTGCGTCCAACGTGCAGTGTCACGCAGACAAGCACATAGGTCAAGACAGAAACTGCAATATTTATAAATAACTAGCTACGAGCGTCACATTAAAGCATGCATGTTTCGGTGATGAAGCAAGCCTGCATCTCCAGAACATAAGATGAAGTTCATCTGACACTTCTGGTACAAAGGTTAGTACATTATATTGACCTCACCGAGAGCTGAGAGCGCTTCTGCCCACGAATGTGTCGCTTGGATGAGAAGGCCAGACGCCAATGAAGGAGGGAGGTGCGAAAAGACGAGGACAGGCGAAAGAAACACAAAACATACCACGAGCGCAGTGGTTTGTTGTGTGTTTCATTAGCTTGTCCTCGTCTTCTCGCGCAGTTTAAACTTCCTTTCAAGTATGAACCGACTAGCCCTCAAGAACGTCCTGCTAATGCAAGCTTTCGTGAACGAACATGTGGTACCTGCATGTAGGTAGCAATTGTCATTTCTTAGCCACGGTGTACTCTAACGCACACTTTGGTCTTGCATTATTTTTCTCATATCTGTTTGGGGAGATACTGAAGCCAGTATCTTTAATGTAGACTCGTTAATGAAACCTGATGATCTCTCGCGGCGGCTCGCCTGACCTGCTTCTCTGCAAGAAGGAACAGAACTCACTTAGAACAGACACACACTTACGCGAAACGCGGGCTCCAGAACATTCAAAAGTTCCGAGGCTATTTCGCTGAGACGAGTGGCATCGCTAGGACGTTAAAACCGTCTTCTTAGCGCAGAACGCACAAGCGGCATGGGTCGACGACTCATACTCGTCGCTAAGTTCAAGGTGGAATCAGTGACGTATACTCAACGCACACATTGCGGCTGCCCTTGTGACACTGCAATGGTTTCACGAGTAGATAAAGTGATCCGAGCGTAGCCGCTTGCAGGACGCGCGCAACACCGTGGCGAGTCTGACGTCCGAATTTCAAACGGCAAGCCTACGCTGACAGCATTCGGGTGCGCGTAATCTACACTCGTACTGTCGCGTATGTCGAGAGCACACGAAATATGGGACTCGCCCTTCGGGTCGTACGTGCCACTGAGTCCATAATGCTTCTTCAGGTCGATGCAGACATAGCACGCTGTAAGCGCCATGCGGCAGGGATACGAGAGCTGACGGAAGGAAGGCAGTAAGGAAAAAGAGGAGAAGGAAAGGCAGGGAGGTTAACCAGTTCAGCTGAGCCGGTTTGCTACCCTACACATGGGAAAGGGATGGGGGCGATGAAAGATGGAGAAGGGAGAGAGAGCGCACATAGCACAGCACACACACACATCGTCCTTTAGAAAATGGCAAGGTACTAATGTATGAAAAAATAAATGCACCGGAGGCATCAGTAATTCGATAGGTATGAAAAATAAAAGAATTGAAATAAAACTATGCCGATTCTGCACACATTTGGGAATAATTCGCGTGAACCGAGGCTTTCCGGCCGCGGGTAATTAAATCCTATACAACTGCCTGCGATGTGTTTGCTATCAACATAAAAAAAAACATGCGCAAGATTAAAATTGTGACCTTTGCGGTGGAGAGACATAAATATTGCTTGAGTTTGCACGCTAGCACATGGCTCACGGGATATGCCGAAATGAGACACACAACATCGGGCTGGCGCACTGCGTCAGAAGTCCGCGCGGGCAAAACGGCGCCGTGGAAAACACTCCCTGCAGAAAGCCGGCTGTTTATCTCAGGCTCGCCGCTAATTAAGGGCAGCGCGTTTCCTTGATTTTGGTGTGCAATAATCGCCCGTTAAGACGGACGCGTCGTGAAGAGGGTACGCGTCCTGCTATCGTTGCCGCTCGGCTCAGTAACCGATGAATAGCTTGCCCTCGAGATCGCTTGATGGCGCTGCTGTCTCATGCACGCGGTCGCGTAGTTACAAGATTTCCGTCATACTTCACGAGCTTTTTCTTTTTCTTTTTTATCTATGCCGGAAAAAAATGAACACGTGGTGTGTAGTCTTCCGGACACATCTCATTTGGCGTCTGTTAAAATTACCTGCAGCTGCCTAATTGATATCTTGACGATTGGAACAATAAACAGAATCGATTTCTTGGGTATTACGTGTCAAAATTAGAATTTTATTGTGACACGCCGTAGTGGGCGGCTTAGGATTAATTTTGACCACCAGGGAATCTTTAACGTGCCCCCAATGCACGGGACACGGGCGTCTCTCTCTCTCTCCCCCCCTCTCTCTCTCTCTCTCTCTCTCTGTCTGTCTCTCTCTCTCTCTCTTGCATTTTGTCCTCATCTAAATGCGGCCGCCGGGGGCCTGAGATTTGATCCGATGACCTCGTGCTTAGCAGCTATGGCGATGGCCGTTAAGCCATCGCGGCGGCTAGAACAACAAATAAAAAGTTAGATAGTTACTTTGAATTAGCGAATTGGATGGCATGGAATAAACGTATAATGGTGGTTTTTCAACTGAACTCCGAACAACATTCAATTGGCCGTACTCACGCAGAAGGATTGGTCTTAATTTAAAACACGATGAATGATAGTTGGGATACCCTGTACCTCGCCATCCAGCGCAAGTCAAGCCCTTTGTTTGCAGAATTAGCCGCGAGAGGAACCTGCTTTCTTGTGGAGAGAGAGATAGAGAGATAGCAAAGACAGAAAGGCTAACCGGATGTTAGTTTCCGGTTTGCTGCCCTGCACTGAGGTGGAGGAAATATAAGGTTGGAAAGAGGACACAAAATCAGATAAATCAAAGGAACAGGAAGGGCGTCCACGCAGTTCAAGTGTTCCTATAAGAAGGCCAACACTTATCGCAAACACTTTCGCTTCCGCTGCTTCCGAAACGTTCAACTTGGTTCGCGTAGTATGTCGTCTTTCTGATAAAGGTAGTTCATACATTCTGTACAACATCTGCTGCTTGGCCTTCTATATCACTTCCCTGAATAGTTTCCGCTCTCTGATGAGTAGATGCAAATCCAGATGTACACCAGATGGCGGCAGAGCTGAGTGCTGTCCGAATAGGCTCGTGATTCACATACACATTATCAGCTTCCTGACACGCCGGCTACTCACCTCTTAGATTTGAAAAAAGAACAATCAATGCAAACGTCCTAGTCAAAAGAATGCGGTGGTATCATTTCAAACGATCGCAATATTTCTCAGTTAATTGATCTTGTTCTTGGAAATATCTAACGCCGCATTTGTGTGCTGCGTTTTGCTTTTGTTGTTTTTTTCTCCTTCGAGACACGATCATTATATATGAAGAAGCGTACAGCCTGCATCATCCATTGAAGCGTTTGAATGCGTTTCCTTATTCATGTTTGCAGTCATTTATGAACTTTACTCCGGTCTCGGCAGAAACACCGTGCGGAACAGAGAAGTTTTTTTTCTTGGTCTTTTTATGGATTTTTTTTTCTTTTCTGAGACAAAACCAAGTGCCTTTGCTTTTCTTTCTCTATGGTCATCCGAAAAAACTTCTCGGAACTATGCCAGTCCTGTACCTTTAAAAATAGTGCACGAATTGAGCTGCGAAAAGAAGGACAAAAAAACGCCTTTTAACGCTTGTCGTACGGCCGCAATTATTTCATTTCCGCACGCAGCCTACCATTGATCGATGCCAATAAGGACAAACTATGGACCACGAAAATTCCATCCGTCACCTTCAATCGCCTCCCGACTCTTCCCCGCCTTTTCTTCTCGCCTACAGCGTCCGTCGATATCTTTTTTCTAATGGTTCATTTTCGTCATCATCTTCTCCAATTAATTGTTTTTATGCGCTTTATTATTATCATTTCATTCAACGGTCCCATTTCTCACGTGCGCCGCCGAAGTTCGCGACCCATCTAGCGGAGACAAAGCCTCGCGTGCGAGTGCGTACGACTCAGTTTTGACGGAACGATATATCGGGCCCCAAAACTCCTTCATTAATTTTGCCCTCCTCTTATCGCTGCCTCTGTACTGCAGCACCGCCCCCAGCGACCAGACAAATGGATTCCTCAGGGGGAACATAATTCAACCGGACTCACCCTTGTCCCTCATGTATGTTCATTCTTCTTTTTTTTTTCAATTATTTGGGTGGTCCATCGCCGACTTTCGTCCGCCCAGTCCCACCGTTGGTCTCATTAAGAACTGAAATGTAGGACATCGAAAAACTTTACAAAGAGCTCTATCTCTCTCTCTCTTTATCGCCGTGTAGTGATCACACGCGTCGCGATATTTCGTTATACGCCGCTGGTTCGAGAATTCGTGAGACAGGGAGGTGGGGTGGATTTGCCGTAAAAAAATGAAGAACCATGAATGTACTTTGTGCGAGGAAACCGTATGAGAATACGAGAAGGCTTAGAAAACGTGGTGAGTCTCGGGCGCACTTGTTTCCGTGACTGGACTGTTCATTTTCATTTTTTTTCCCTTCTACGCTATTTCTGTCGGTGGACTTCAGTCTGCGGCAGTTTTTTTTTCCTTTTATATCCTGCTGCCGCGAGGTCTATGGAGAACACATTCCCCTCTCTAGGAGGCTGTTTATACTCACTTACAGTACATGGTTCTAGTCTTTCTTTTTTCTTTTTTTCTCTCTTTTTTTTTTACACAGGCCTATGTAAACGCTTATATAGGCACGGGCGTCGGCTTAAGTTGCACTGAAGTAGCCGTCAGTGTAACTGACGCACCTTGGCTCCACCTTGACTCCAAATGCTGCAAACCGTCATGTCGAAACGTTTTCTTGGCGGCTTGATTTCTTGCCTAAACTTAGCGCATTTAGTTAGCTCGAACCTAGCTCACCTGAGGGCTTGTTGTTTGAACTCTTTATTGGCACGGAAGACGATGCGATATCGGAGCCAGTGAGTACTGGAGGCTACTGATACGCGTGACTTGCTGCAGCTCTTTAAATCATGCCGATATTCTGTGCGTCCCGGTAACGTTAAAACAGAAACGAACTGGTAAGCACTATTAGCAGCGCTTCAACTAAACAATCGAAGACATGCTCTTGTACAGCCAAGTAGCTCGTGAATAACCAGCACAAGTGAAAGATCCTAACCATCGACAATAATAATATATTGAAATCCTGCTTTCAGAACACACGTGAGCACAATATTTGATCACGCTGTGCACAAGACGATCACGCTTGCCTTTATCGCGCACTTCGTGTGCAGGGAGACATATACATAAGGAGAGGAACAGTGGCGGGGCACACGTCTTCTGCTGACCGTTGGAAGTATGTACACGTAGCTTTTACGAGAACTGTGGTGCGATCAAGCTTCCGAAAAGGGTCCCAAAAGTAAGGGCTCGCGATTTCGGCAAGGATTTTTTGCACCGAACTTTGTAAGCGGTGGCCGAGGACATCTTCCACCGAAGCAGAACTCTGACAATATACAATATAAAGATCTCGGAAATGTTTCAGATGTCACGCGCGACGCATGTGACACTATGTCTGGATGACTATGTCTGGATTTAAATGAGTGTCTTTGCGCAAGAGATCCGTCGGTTGCATCAGCTCGCGCAAAAGTTATTTCGAAGCGGGTGCAGTAAAGCATTGGATTTCGTGGACGCGTGCTACAGACATTTTTTTTTTTTTTAGCTGAAGTAAGTTTCATGTGTAACCGGCAAAATTAAGCCTGCCTAAATATGCTTGCATTACAAAGTTAAAGGTAGGCACAAATAAGAAACGCGAAATAACACTTACAGCTCCGGCTTCCAATTGATTTTATTCCTAGAATGACCACTTGTACGGGCCTGTGCAGTGAAAACACCAAATAAAAGAGTGCAGAAGCATCGTTGCCACTTGATCACGCCACCTCGAACCACTATCACTTCTACGTCATATGACAGACGCGTGTTACTCGCGACTAATCCAACTCATTATCACTGAAGGCAATGAGTGGCACACTCAAGCACGTATCGCCACATCGCACGGCCTCGACAGCTAGTCTCCGCAATTTCTCGCGTAGCTTCTTGCGCCATTCGCGCCTACAACTGGCTATAGCTTGCAAACATTGCGTATACCTTGCGAAGTATGTAGTACGTACATCGGTGCTCCCAGGCTCGCCTTTCAAAGCACCCACTTCTATACTTCACACTGCGGACTTCATCACACCGTGCGAAACGTGCCAAAAGCAGCTGTGCATGCAGAGCCCCGCTCGAAACGCGAATCACTCTCAAGAGAAAACGCGCATGCGTTATGGGACGCGCCATCCTATAGAGACTCATGCGCATACACTACTCGCAGGGTTTGCGCAAGGCGCTAATTTCCGACACTTTCTGCCGACCTTCTTTCTCCCCCGCAGTTTTAATGCTCCGGAGTGAGCGCAATGGCGGGTCGTAAAAGGAATAAAGCGGCCAGTCTCCCACTTAGAAACAATTTCTCGAGTTTGCTTTTCTTTCTTCTCTTATCATCCGCATGCCCGCGGCCTGGCTTAACAGATTTCCCTCTGTCGCCGACAGGGGTCGTTGTCAGTCTCGCGAGACGCTCTGGGGAGCTTTACGATCTACAAGGCTCGAGCCTGCTTCGAAAACTAAACTTTGTTACGTTCACCGAGGCGTTAGCGAAGAAAGAAAATGAATGTCACTCAGACGACTATGGAGACGGCGACGCCGAATCGTCGTTAACGCTGCTTTTTTCAGAACGAGGCGCGTGTAAGTGCGATGTATGAAAAGGCCGTTAAAAGGGCCGGCCCCCTCCCTAAAGGAATCCACTGTCGTTATCTGTTGATTCAATTTATTCACGTCTTTCGTTTTCCTTTCGTCGTGTTGCTTTTCGTTACTAGGGCGGCAGCTTAGCAACACTGAGCCGTGAAGATGTGCCAAGAGTGCCCGTTTCAGTGCGAGGGACGTCAGATGTAGGCGGTGATCTAGAAGGCCGTATAACTTGAACGAGCCCGAAACGGTCTCGAATCGCGATGTTAACACTACCCGTGAACCCGAGTCGCTCTTTTTGTTCTAACTTCAGACAGGCGCCAAAAAGCCTAGAAGCGTCATCGCCTTCTGCGCGAGGTATCAGCCCTGTTATTTATTTATTTATTTATTTATTTATTTATTTATTTATTTATTTATTTATTTATTTATTTATTTTGCTTGGTGGGCACTGTCCTTGGTCCTTGACTGTTGTCTTGGGAAACAGAACACTGTAAATCAAGGAGTGCAGTACATGTATCTCACGTATCTGCCAAACCAAGTAGCGGTGCTCGCACGGTCGGTTCATCCATTACATTGAAAAAGAAATGATACAATAAGAAAGCACTATCTATATCTACCGAAAGTATAATGTGATTGGCTGTTGTCTGTCTAGAGTGGTTGAACTTGAATTGTGGCTTTACATTTATAGTCTTCTTTTATTTCTTTTCTCTCTTTTTTTTAAATTCTTGTTGTACGTGCCTCGGTCGCGCGTATATGGTGTTGCGCTGCTAAGCACAAGGTCGGGGGATCGAATCCCGGCCGCGGCGGCCGCATTTTGATGGGGGCGAGATGCAAAAACACCCGTGTACCGCGCATTGGGGGCATGTTAAAAATGCCCTGGTGGTCAAAAGATCCCCGGAGTCCCCGACTATACGGCGTGCCTCATAATCAAATCATGGTTTTGGCAAGTAAAAGGCCAGAATTCAATTCAATTCAATACATGCTCGTTGTAGGCCAATCGTAAACTTCCACAAGGAGAGAGAGAGAGAGAGAGAAAGCAGAGAGGTTAACCAGATGCGAATATCCGGTTTGCAACCCTGCACTGGGGTGGGGGATATAGGGTTTGGAAAGAGGGCAAAGAGAGAGAGAGAAAGAAAAAGATGAAGAAAGGAGAACTTTAACAGGTAAGATAAAAGGCGTTCCAATTACAGGCGCTCACACAAGCCAGTCGATCCCAAGAAGCGCAGTGCCGTTCGCACGGCCTCCGATGCGATGTTAAGTCGCTTCGATGTTTCAGAATTTTTTCTTCCGACAGAGGCTGGTCGTCCAACTGATTGAGCACGACGGAAAGGTAGTGTCTCGGAACACTGTACTGCGGGCACTGGCATAGAACATGACGAATTGTTTCCTCGTCTCCGCAATCGCCACATTCTGCGGTGTCGGCCATCCCTATTCAGAACGCGTAGGCACTGGTATACCATAGCCTGCACGAAAGGGTCGCGTCTCTTCGGGGATGTCTTGGTGGAGGTCGAAGGCTTAAGGATGGATCCAGGGAACATTTCCACGCAGGGGAAATATTGGTTAGATTAGGTGACAAAATGTTGTGGGAACTTGCGCGACGCGCGCTGTCGACTACAATTCAACGGAATTTCTTCATTGCGTTCACTCGATTCTTTGTTGTTGCTTCACCTGCCACCCTAACTGCCCTGCTGCAAAGCCAGCCTGTCGCTTGCGGCTGCGTGGCACTTTTACTCATGCTTAATCAGCGCTAATCGCGACAGGTGGCAGTAACACGTGTGGAGTGTCAGCTGATACAGGACTCTGAAGCACATTATCCACTACAGCGTCCTTCAATCTACGTCTATCGTCTCTTTCGTCTGACAGTGCGGGGTTGCCAACAATGTGCAATGCTGGTGAACCTACGTGCCTTTGTGTTTGGCTTTCTGTGTGTCCCCCAAACCTTGTCTGAAGACAATGAAAACTAGCAGGGCATTTAGTAATCGGTAAGAAGCTCCATTAATAGCACCAGGTGTCGCATTGCTACAAAAAGCACGCGAGATATCAAGAGCGAACTAGGGCTGCGATGAGAGTTTATTGTTATGCTGTATGCCGTCCTGGAATACCATCTTAGTGAAAATACTACGCTCACCTGCATGAGTTTTATTAATTTATTAACGGTTCATTCATTCATTCATTCATTCATTCATTCATTCATTCATTCATTCATTCATTCATTCATTCATCAGGCGACTAGTCCGTGTTCTCACGTCTCTACTGAGTCTTATTTTGTTGTAGCGCAAAGCTGAACAACAAGGACAACAGAAAGGCACATCTGACACACACAGCGCTGGTGTGCCAAGCAGATGTGCCTTTCTGTTGTCCTTGTCGTTCAGCTGGCGCTACAACAAAATAAGATACGCCGCACCAACAAGCCCCTATATGCATCCTCACCTCTACTAAGGAATTGTGGGTGCACCTTCAGAAATGGCGCCGGGACCTTACATCTTCGTGAAAATAGATTTCGATTACTGCATTAGCGAGAAACAGTTGCCTAGCAGCAGAACAAACTTTCGCCTCCGCTAAGAGACCACATTTAGGCGAGACCGTCTCGGAACGTCGTTGCAGCTTTCTGTATTCAACCGTCTCTGTTCCGCTCCGCGCACTACGTTGTTCGCGTTAGAAGACAGCCTCGACTGAAATGCTCGGAGATGCGAAACGAATGAATGAAGGACAACGAATGAGACCAAAGGGGAGGGAACAGAGAGCCGCATTTACGGAAAAAAAAGAAAAAGATCTTCTCTAACGCTGTTAGCTCCGAAGACTGTGCTGATTGCACCGCTTGGCGTCGCGCCGACTCGCTTCTCGCTCGGCTTCTAAATAAAGTTATGGATCCGCTGGATATTCACAGACTCTAATTAAACGAGCCATACGCCTTGGTCTGGAGAGCCGACCACTCACTCTTCTGTTGTCGTGACCGCGGTCGCGGCGGCGTTAATCAGAATAATTTCGTCTCATACATATATATATATATATACATATATATATATATATATATATATATATATATATATATATATATGTATATATATATATATATATGTATATATATATATATATATATATATATATATATATATATATATATATATATATATAATATAGATATATACATATATTCACGCAAAAGTACTGTCCTCGGGGATGTCGTTCTCTTCCTCTGCGGCCGAAGAAGCGAGCGTTTTTCTTTTATGTTCTGCTTCTTCGTTCTTTTTTAGTTTCACAGTTTCCTTCCTACCGCTCCCTATCGGATTTAATAATTAGGACAGATGGTCTTGTGCACAGCTCCTCCCGAGACCGAAATGTGAATCAGATTATCTCGTTTCCACCCTTCTTTCGCATTCACCAGCGCCATGTATGCTGCCTTCCTTTTGGGCGGTATTTAATTAATAAATAAAGCGCATAACTCCCGGCAACGAACCGCGAACAAAGGAAGAATGGAGGGAAGAAAGAGAGAGAGTGAGGGCCTTCCGACGAGCCGACTCTCGCAAGATAGGCGCCGCTCCGGGCGAGCCTTAATTAAAGAACGAGATCTGCGTGCGCATAGTATATCCATCCGAGAGCAAAAACAAAAAAGAATGGCGAAGTACGGAAGGCGAGAAAAAGGCAATACGAGAAAACAGCGAAGGAGTGTTCTTTGGCTGCACTAATCGCTCGCCACCGTCGTCACCATATACCGAGCAATCATTACCCTTTATTCTTGGGCATGGTTGCACCCTTCGACCCTCCTAGTCTCCGATCTGACCCTCCCTTGCGCCTCTCTCTCTCTCTCACCTCCTCATCTTAATTGCGCGACAAGTTGTGCCGCGTAAGCATCATCAATCACGGCTTTATGCGCTCGCGATGCCATTGTCATTCCATTGCCGTTGGCACGGAACGAGCTCCGATGCTAGGTTCGCGTTCGTTCCACGTATCGCTTCTGTTCGCTGCCGCTGTCTTTTTCGCCAGTTCTGTGGCCGAATTCGCAGAGATTTTTGTTTCGCGAGTGCTGTCTGCCATGGGCCGGTCGCCTTCACTCATAACGTGTCTAGCGTTAGGATTGGCTGGAATTTGCTCTTACGTTCCAGTGTAAAAGCGTTCTTTTGTGCGTGCGTGCGTGCGTGTGTGTGTGTGAGTGTGTGTGTGAGTGTGTGTGTGTGTGTGTGTGTGTGTGTGTGTGTGTGTGTGCGTGTGCGCGCGCGCGCGCGCGCGTGTGTGTGTGTGTGTGTGTGTGTGTGTGTGTGTGTGTGTGTGTGTGTGTGTGTGTGTGTGTGTGTGTGTGTGTGTGTGTGTGTGTGTGTGTGTGTGTGTGTGTGTGTGTGTGTGTGTGTGTGTGTGTGTGTGTGTGTGTGTGTGTGGGTGTGTGCGCGCGCGCGCGTGCGTGCGCACATTCTGCGCACTATGTAAACGTTGTCAACCGCGACTGTTCCGATCACGGTTTGGCGTTCCGGTGCCCAGTTCAAGCGTTTTGGTTCAACTGCAGGACTGACTCGGTGGAGCGGAGTGCACCCTACCTCTGGCTGGTCTAGTGGCCTTGTTTATTCTGCGAGGACGGTGTTGAAGCTACGTTGAAGGCCAAGTTTGACGCCGAGGCACGTATTCGCGCTCGCGCACGAGACGCTCACGTGAAGCGATTGCCGGCATTTCTCTGCAAGACTACATCCGTCCGTCTGAGGCTGACACCATTCTCCTCCTTCGCAACGACACCTCAGTTCCCATGCGTGCAAAGCGTTGATCGTGTCCCGCAGAAGCGAAAGCAGCGCACCGAAGAGGCACTTCACTGTCGTGAACTTTCGGTATCGATCAGAATGGCTCCGCGCGATTCCTCGCCGTCGTGGTATTTAGTCGAGAGGAAATCGCTTTTCGCAGTAGTACCGCAACTGTGTCCGCTTACGCGGAATCATGGTTGTTTAATACGAGATGACCTGTTTCCGCAATTCGTGTCTCGTAGGATGAAATGGGTAACGCGGAAAACTTGGCCCGGCTACGCAGGAGGTTTCATGGAGAAGGAAACGATGCTGCTTTATATAGTTTAGATGAAAAACGCATTTCCCGCGCGAGCTTCCATGTGTTGTTTGCAGGAGAGTCCAGTGTGGTAAAGAGTCGCGCGCGTTGCATCGCAGAACTGTACTACCCTCTGGCAGAATAATTGACGATCCAATTCGTCAGGTTAAGCTCGTCTACAGGAGCAGAACTACCAATTATAATAGCACCAGCTGGGCCGAAGAACTGAAATACGGCTGCCAACTCGCTACCGCGCTTTGCGGATGTAATTAGACTCTACAAACATCTTTTACTATATTGGTCAGAGTCCTATTGTTCATATGTGCGGACTGACTCTGTCTTTTCTTTTTCTTATCTTTCTGCATCTTCTTTTCTTCCGCCGACTGTAGGTAACCTGGCACGTACATATTTACCGTCACTGATTTTTCTTCTCGTTTCTTTCTTTCTCTCTCTCTCTTTCGCACACTCACACACACCCACACGCGCAAATAGACACACACTCTTTGATGCCACACACACTGTATATTGCCCTGTGTGTTCTAGAGTGCGTTGAGATATTCCGATGGAAAATGCTAGCACCTGGTGAACCTGTGCAACTGCGGGCACAACGCATGAAGCAAGATCTTCGCTGGAGAAGGAACGGAAACATTGCGTCATGTATGTTGTGTCAATGAAAGTCCTCATGCCTGGGACGTGCTGTTACTTGAACCGTGAATATTGTAGGGTACGGCGCACCAGGCCTGTCCGCATGCTCTTCCTCGCTAGCGAAGGAGCAACGGCCGCGGCGCTTCCTGCAAATAGTAATCAATGAGACTGTGTTATGCTTTCATTTGCGATTTTGGGATGGCTTGTTCTTCAGCAGCAAAACTTTCGATTTAGTTGAACTGAATAAACGGCAAACAGGGTGTGTCTCTTGTTCCCTGCGGTAGCCTGAAAACTGCGCAAGTAGATGTATAAGTTTTTAATGACGACATTTTACACCTAATATTCATCACTTATCACAAGTTCACGAACTCGGTGGTGACGATGATTGCGGATTATTTCTGTTGGCATTCCCTTCGAAGCAGGGTGGTGATAAAAAGCCACCTAGCCTACTTGAGCTAATCAGTATTATATGCATGCATAGTACTCTGGCATTTTGCCTATCTCTCTTTGATCTTTTCTCTCTTCATTAAAACCATTTTTTTAGTGTACCTTTATCTATGCCTGCAACGCCTCCTGTTCTCTCAATATCTTCCCTGGTTTGTTTTCCACCAATACTCTAAGCTTCTCTGGCTTATCTGGGCTGCTGGCCAGTTAATGCTTCCATTCGGTTTGAATCCTAGCGCTTCTAGAAGCTGGACATTCCCTACTGGTCTTGCTCTGTGAATACTTTGGTATCCCATTACAATGTGCTCATTCGTGTCCGGATTTTTTGCTGCAGCATTCAAATGACTCATCCTGTTGCGAATACTTTCTCCAGTATGTTCTTAGCCTCCGGCAGTCAGCTCTAGCCTGAAATAGTAAGGCACTACCCTTCGCGCTATCATACAGCCGTTCTGTCCTGATTCCTTTATTGCCTGATTTGAAAAACTCCGTAGTATCTTTTTTCCTTCCACTATTTAAATATACTTTGCTGTCTCTTTCTCACTTTCTTTTTAGTGCCTCCAGTTTGTCTATTAACAGACTCAATTACCCTGTACTCTCTCTCTCCTTCTGTGGACTTTCGCCGTCCATTCCTTTTTATCCATGTCCTTGAGTCTTTGTCCTAAACCAGTTTTGCTCTCTGCTTCTCTGACTTCAAAAGTGTCTCAACCCATATCACCCTGCATTGCTTCATTTGTGCTTTCACCGTAGGTCTCCAATGCCAAGCCGTCCATCGACCTTTGGTTACCTTCCAACCCCGGCAAGATCTATGATTTTAAGCACTGAATGGTATTTGCGAACCTTAGAGCGGGCTTCTTTACTTCCTTCCAAATTCCTCGCTCCGTGTCATATTTATTGTAGCCCCAACTTGCTCTGTGTTTTGTTATTGTTGCATTCCGCTTCCTCTTCATCCTCAGGTTATCTTGGTGGATGTTTAAGTAGGTCTTTTGCTTCGTTTATGTATATCTAGGTATTTATTTGCTCGACTATGGGTTACATGCTGTTGAGCTGATACCACGCAATTGCTCGTCTCTTCATTAAAAATATTTTCCAATTTCTCAGTGCTAAAATTAAAGGGACACTAAAGTGAAAAATTATTTCTTCTGCATCTGTAAATTACCGTTCTACAACACCAAAAACACCACTCTTACAACGATAACACGTTTCGTAAGCCAGAAAAAGCGCAAGAACGAAATGCGGGTGGCGACGCCTACTTAAGTTCCCGCAGCTGGGGGCTGTGACGTCTTGGATTTTGATGGCATCTTCTAGGGCCTACTAATTATATATAGCGGTACAGACTGACTACATTGTGTTCTAAAGGAGCCAAATATTAAGCATGAGAAGTTTCGCGAACCTTTATTCAGCCAACGCGGCCCAAATGCGAAAACATACTTTGGAATCCCTGACGTCACGCTGACGTACCGGCACTGGGGTTTCGGCGCGAAATTCAAATACTGATACTTGGACCTTCATTTTCTCATCTATGGTGCCATCTTGTACGCGTTCCAAAACAGAACGGAGGCGGTCCGTTCCATCGAGCCGCACACGATTGGTCAATTTGAACCTCGACGAATGCCATGACGTCAATTGTCACGTGAGCCGTGACGTTTTGCTGCTCATAATTATTCCGTGTCGTCTGCTAACGGACGAACGCCACGGAACGGACGGAGAGTCCGTCCGGAGCGATAGAACGGATTAGAACGGCTACCAAACGGCTTGGATTGGATTAAAACGTAAATGCTTGGGACAGTTGGCATCTTTTGTATCCGGTTCAATCCGATTCCGCGCTCCCAACAGTTGGAGAACATGGCGTTTTTCTCTGGCGTGCCTTTTCGTGTCGCCTGTGCGGCTGCTGCAGTCGCGCAGAGACGACGACCCGAGGTAGACGATGCATTTGAAGAGTTGACGGAAGAAGAGTTCCGGCAGTATTTTCGTCTGTCCAAACGAACAGCGCGTAGCTTGTGCGACGAGCTTGACCCCATCATTGGATGCCAGCGAGCGAGTGGCCTTTCCACAGAAAGGAAGGTGTTGTGCGCGCTGCGATTCTTCGCCACCGGAAGCTTCCAGAGGAGCGTTGGTCGCGAGGAACACGTAGGCATGGCACAGTCGGCCGTGAGCAGCACCATTCACGAGGTGACGGAGGCCATCATTTCCGTGTCTGCCCGGAGAAAGTTGGTGGACTTTCCCTTCGCACCGTCTGCCAAGGATGAGGCTAAGGCGGCGTTCGCGCGACGCGGCGCCATCCCAGGCGTGCTAGCGTGCGTCGACGGCACGTTGATCGCCATCGTGAAGCCAGAGGGACTCAGCCCGGCCGACACGGCGAGCTTCATGTCGAGAAAGGGTTATTACGCCCTAAACGTCATGGTCGTAAGTACCGTTGGAATGTTTTACTTCAAACTGTTGTCGCCGTTTTTACTCGCCCATAGTTGCACTTGTTCATTTTAATGCCCAAGCTGGCATAACAAGTAATGTAACGATTAAAAGAGGACATGCGGGGAACTGTTTACGAGCTCGTTGAAATCCCACATGTCGGGATTAATGGTGAGTGCCATGTGTTGTGCATAATCAGTCTGCCGTTCCAAAATTGTTTTAGTTGGGCAGCAGTCGTAGCAGAAATGGATACACTGTAGGGAAGACACGATGGAAGCATTTTGAACACGCAAGTACTTACAACCATTGCATGGGCTGTCTTTGGCTCGTATGGGGGTTCTTGCGCAATATCGGGCCTCGAGTTTTCATTTAGCTATAATTAGTGCGAACCATAGGCGTCCACACAAGGGGGGGGCGCATTAGGGGGGGCGTCACTATGCAAGTCTCCAAGGCTGCCACTTATTAACAGTAGTACTCGCGAAGCAGTCGTAAGGCAATGCTTCATGCCCCTTCATCTGTGAAGAACTGCATTCGCTGCTGCTCCCAAGCTAGCATTCTCTTATGCAATATGCACATCACAAAGTACTTCTTTCCTAGTGGAACATGAAACACGGTAGCAACGTGAAAGTGCAGCCTTTTCTTTAAATATCACATGAAATATGAAATAAAAACATCCCTTGACCCATCATAGTCATGACAGACTTGATGGAAGCAATACATATGATTGGCACTCTGTACTCATGGTCACCATCAGCAAAAGGTGCGAAAAATGTTCATAAAACATATCAGAATGAACGCAACCGCCGCATCCTGTGCATTTTGACGCTCAGGTACATGTACGCTGGTAGGAGTGAGGAAATATGCTTGCTAGCCATCTCTTGTGCTAGGTGTATCAAAACTTCTGTGCAAGCATGAATACGCAGGCGAGGCAAGCAAGTAACGCGTTATGCATGAGGATTCAAACACAAACAAAATTTAACGCCGAGTGTAGTGACAGCATTACACTCGTCACCTCATGTCCAAATGGGTAGATGTAAATTAACGTAAAAGCGCAAAAAATAGATAGGTCAACTTTATCACACTATGATGACAAGTACATCACAAACATTGTAGTACAACATGCTTCAGGCAGCAAAGCATGTGACAACATTGCAACATCAGCATCACACAATTCGTTTTCACCACGGCATGTAAAACTTGCAGTTACATTTACGTGACCTTGCAAGAAAGTATGACTATCCCAGGTATGTCCATTCCCTTGTCAGTGTTATGAGTCACTGACTAGAAGCATTCATTTCTCGGCAGCAATTGTAGTGCAATGCTAAACAACAGGTAAATCATAATTGTAAAAAGGTGAGTGCACTTGCCAGCTCTGATGAGACATGTTACATAAAACATGAATAATTGGCTCTACAATCTCACAGCACCCAGAAAGTGTCACGCGTGAACGTTATTCTTGCAATGACTCCCTTGGAACGAAGACTAGAGGAAACCAATCACTGGTGTGGTGCAATGATGATGGTCATTTTCATTTGTGAAACTATGCAACTTAAAGAGTGACTAGTTTGGTGCTCTGAAAAAAAGACGACATTGTAGTCGTTGCACCTTAGCCTCACTGTGCCGAAATGAAAATATCACAGTGCAAACACTATGCGGTAACGCTTCATAATGAGTGCAGTAAGCTACAACACAGTGAAGCAATATAAATATCGCAGTACAAAACCCATACACAGAAATCGACAACTATTTGTAACGATTCCAGTGTGAATGACTAGGCGCCTTCGAAATGTGTAAATAAAAAAAGCACGCTGGCATTGCAGCTGGATAAGCATAAATAGAAAGAAGCAAATACAACAGAACAAAAATGGGTGCGCGCATTGCACCTCTCAACCAAAAAATCCTCCTATTACTCAAAGGAAACTCAAACAACAGAACAAAAATAGGTGCACGCATTGCACCTCTCAACCAAAAAATCCTCCTCTAGTACTCAAAGGAAACTCAAACAACAGAACAAAAATGGGTGCGCGCATTGCACCTCTCAACCAAAAAATCCTCCTATTACTCATAGGAAACTCAAACAACAGAACAAAAATGGGTGCGCGCATTGCACCTCTCAACCAAAAATCCTCCTCTATTGCTCAAAGGAAACTCAAACAATAAATAAAACAAACGGAACTGGTGAAACAAATGAATAAAATGATAAAAATATATAAATAAATATAAAAAAGATAAAATAAATTAATTTCTCGGTTGCTGCAGGTGGTCAGCGATGTTCTGCGCTATGGCGCGCACCTCCTGCAGGATCCCCTCCTGGGCTGCTGCCGTCCGCTCTGCCGCGACAGCGAGGCGGGTTGTGGAGGCCTCAATTCTGCGCAGCACCTGGAATGAATAATCATGGTGGAACTGTTCGCATCAGTTGCTAATTACTCGCAACCAGCTCACGGCTGCAAGCTGCTGTTGTGAAGAATTGCAACGTGCACAACGATTCCCTCTCTGCTGAAGAGCCACTGACCTGATGGCATCCTTTGGCAGTGTCAAGCATCGCGTACAAGCTATGCCCTCTTCGTTTGGACAGACAAAGACCTGCTGGAACTACTCTTCTGTCATCTACTCTAATGCATCTCTCACCACCAAACAGCCCTTTTCAGGGCTAACCAACCTTTTGTCCGGCGGTTGATCGGTGGCAAGACACGTTACCGAGCCCTCTATACAACGCATATTTCTTGTTTACATCCCAAGCTGATTTGTTTTTCAGATTCATGATTTACTTATAACAAAGCATAAAGAATATTTATGTCCTTCATGTAAAATGACACCAAAGGGCCTACGAACCTGCAGCACCTCGTCGCCCTGTTCCAGGCTGCGGGCGCACTGCGACGACATCGTAGTCAAGGTGTCCACCCGTCGCGGTCGCTGTCGACGTGGTGGCCAAACAGGGTGCTGCAACACTGAAAGCATACAGCATTTTCTACAGTTGCACTGCATTTTATGGTACGAATAAAAGTGGCTATGGCCACGTTATGGCTTATTGGGCTAGTTCAATAAAATACAAGAGCTCATTTTATTTAACAGCTTGAGGATCAATAACTTACCAGGTGCAGCGGCCACCCTTTCGGTAGGCGCCGCGCCGCTCGGTGGATCCTCTGCCGCTGTAGAGTAAATACATTAATGTTTACGAACTGCACAGACACGGCGATAATTAAAACACTCGTTACTCTGATGCTTACGTGTCACTGGGCTCACGCCCGCAGCCTCGTCTTCGAGGACGACTTCCATGGAGTAGGCGGGGACGTCAGCCTGCTGGAAAATGTCATAAGCGTGGCTATTCGTTACAATGCCTATGTTACAAGTTTTCGTACTAATTTGCGAAAATATTGTGCAATTATTGAGTGCTTAATGATCCCATGTGTTACCGTCCTCGTGCACTTCCGTGAAGTCATTTTAATTCTGTGTTAATCACTTAATCCCCCTTTTCCCGAAAACGCAGCCAACTGGGATTCTAGTTCATTAACCTACCTGCTTTTCCATTCTCTCCTACGCTATTTTCCTGTTCACCAACGGTGTCGCGTTCTGCTAACGGTAGCACTTACAGATAATGACAAACTCTAAATCGGTACCATTCAGGAACCCATGATATTACGGCGGCAGTGTGCTTACCTCTTGGTAGGGGAGGTCGGTCACGCCGTGGAGGCGGACCGTCCCTGTCAGCTGCAGTATCCTGCCATAGAAGCCTTGTAGGCGCCCCCCTCCAGTGCTTCTGAAAATACACGCCAATGTCGAAGGACAAATCGCCCAGGCCATTGGACGGTCACTCACCTTTGTTCTTGGGCAAGTGCGGCAGCGTTGCGGCGGGCCTCGAAGACCTGCTTCCGCCACCACTCTTGCCACTGCTCCGTGGTTTTAACGACGGGGCCATGCGCGTTGAGCTGGTCGGCTAGCTCCTGCCACAGCCGTCGGCGGTCGCCAGCAGTGAAGCGTGGCCCCAGCTCGCTGGATCTTATGGCCAGCTGGGGATGCTCTTGCATGAAGGCGGCCACCGCCTCCTTCTGAGCCTCCGACACGCGCAGCCCCTTCGCCGGTGCTTCAACGTTAAGCGCCATGGCTTCAACTGAACGACTGAACCAATCGCTTCAAAATTCGCGCCGTGTGCTTGAAACGGGGTGGTAGCTAGCGCCATCACTAAACTTTTCGCAAAACTGCGACACCACCTAGCGCCATTTGAAGGCATTAACCGCAATATTTTGTTTCAGTCGTTTTGCATTCCAAATTGAACCTTTGAAAAGCAACACCAACACATTTTGCTACTCACTCATAATAGCAAAATATTTCTCAACATGTTGCAAACGCTTCTCAATATATTATACGGTCCCCAAGCAGACGTCAAAAGCGTGACGCAGGCTTCCACTTCGCTCATTGGCTGTTTGCTTCCTCTCGTTCTCGCGAACACTGCGAACCGCCTATTTCGTGACGTTTCGAACGGAGGCGGTGCGTTCTATTTTGGAACGCGTACAAGATCGCGCCCCTAATAATTAAACAATTTTTTTTTGAAATCACAGCCTGCAGGGTTCTCAAACAATGCTTCATTAGTCTAAACTGATTTATTGTTTCGCTTTAGTGTCCCTTTAAGGTCTAGATTTGTCGCCTTCATTGTCGCACACATGTTTTTACGCCTATGCAAATGCCTTACATTGTCCGCTAGTAGCACTTTGTCGATACATAAATAGCTAGCACCCCTGTCGTTCCCGTTTTTTTCTTTTATGGCGGGGGGGGGGGGGGAGTATTCTGTAGAGTCCACCTAGTGGACTGGCCATTGCAACCGTCGCTGATTGGCTGGGGCCGCTCATCTCCTCCTCGCTCGCACAGCTCCATGCAATCAGCACATGAGCTGTTACAGAATACCCCTCCTGGTAAAAGTGCTCATTATGCAATACCTAACTAAAGAATATGGCAACTAACGGGAAATGTCCTCACATTCTACACGCCGAACAGGCACGCATGAGGGGTATTGTTTCTTGCGGCCGTAAATCTCTATCTGATTGCATGCGAACTTTGAATTATGGGACTTCGTTGAAATATTCCGAGTTCGAAAGCATTGTTTTCTCGGGAAAAAAAACGACTTGCGAATTAATTTCTCGGGATAAAACGATTTGCGAATAAAAGGTTTTATGAATCGTATAATGTCCCCGCGGTTTTATCGAGGTCTAAGACTCAGCAGTCCAACTCACTGTAGCAGCGCGTCTCGAAACTACCACGAATTCTTTTCCGAAATTGCTGTTTTCTAGAACGGTCACGAAACCGGAGCAAAGCAGTAGATATGTACAGGCCTATTCGTGAGACGAGCTCTCATTTCGTGCTTTGGTTCAGTGGTTTGGACGCAATGAAGGTCAAAGCCTCCTTTAAAAGGCCAATGGTAGTTCGCTATTTTGACATCGGCGTGGAATGTTTTCTCTTTGTCGCGTCACGGAACGGTCGCACACGGCGATACTGTTTGCGTCATCGTAAGAACGGGCCGGAAATTTCCCACAAGCTGATAAGGGGCCTGTTGAAGGGCCCCCTCACCTGGTCGCGTATATACAATAGATAGTAGGTACAGCGGGGCGTGGCACTTGCGGAGACGACGGACGTTTGCGCGCATGCGCCAGTAAGATCGGTTACAAGAGAGGAAATGTGGGGACTTTCGCTCCTAGAATATACGACTCTGCCTAGGCACTACGGAGGAGTTTCTTAGCGCGTGTTGTATGCGCTTGTCCCTAGGCGTGCCGGCAGAAGTTGTGGGGCGCGGTTTAGCATCGCAAGTTGGCGGCTGGACATAAATATATTTATTCAATGGTGTTGTGTTTTTTACTAACTGAAACAATGTGTCATTATTTCGCGTTATTCTTGGCGCCTCCAGGACAACAAAACGCCAACGGAGGCATCAAAGCTAGAACCCGGACTGGCCCGTGGGTTGGGGCTCGCCGAGACCTGCGCGTGCCAGGGGAGTGTAAGATCGGCTGTCCGCGATAGCGGACAGCCAATTTTTTATGCGAACACCCCCTGGAACGCTTCGGCCTCTGAGAGCCCCAACACACGGGCCGCCCTGCTTTCAGCTTTGATCCCCCCGCTACCGCTTGGATGCCCTGGAGATCCTGTGCCGCCTGTTTTAATATAACTTCAGGTGCTCTCCTGAGGCAGGCCTCCGTTTGCCGGTTACTTGTGCCCTTATGGAGCAGTGCTTGTAAAAAGTGCAATGTATCGCCGCGACTAAAAAAGCGACCCGCGACTTGTACAACACCAGTCAGAACCTTGCCCCTCCAGACACAGCGATCACCAAATGGGGCGTGCGTGCCCGCTGCCTCACCGCGCGGGCAGCCAGCGGTGAGGCAGTGGGCACGCACGCCCCAAAGGAAAAGTGAGTTCCTGAGGCAGCTGTTACAAAAGTAAAGGAGGTGTACCGTGGGCTCCTATGTGGGAGAATGTAAGGGCCGAATGTCGCTTGCCGGTGCTATTCGAGGTAGCTCGAGAAAGTGTTCGCGCGGGCAAGGCAGCTCGTCTCCTGGCACCAGAGGTTTGCGTTGTTTCTTTTTTTTCTCTTTATTTGCTTCTATCTCCAATGCTTTTGAACCACTTTTCAATATTCTTTCTGCAGAACGCTCCTTGGATAGTTGTTTATAAACGCCAGTATGTAACCGAAACTTACTACGGGACCTGGTGCGTGTAGGAGCAATGGTGAAACTCCACGATAATGTTCGAAATTCCTGGTTGGTTTAACTTCTCCAAGTCTCTTCTCGAGGGGACCAATCTTCTGGTTTCGGAGCAGTCAATTTCTCCATCATCTTTGCCCGATTTGGTCTTTTGTGATTTACGCGTTTACGCCGCAGCACTCCAGCTGGTCAAAAAAGAATAAGGTGTCCCCCTCCTATGGCGTGCCTAATAATCATATGGTCGTTTTGGCACGTAAAACCCCAGAATGCATTTTAGATTAATTTCTTTTTTACTACGAGTTACGCTAATATCAAGAGTAAGTGCACGCGTGATCTTTCTTCTCAGCTGATGCGCGGTTAACGGGACGAAAAGCGCCTGACACCTGCGCCGCGGGGATGGCGTGGCACGGTGGTTTCAATTTTATAAAAAAAAAAAGGACCTAGAAAGGGAAGACGAAGAACTTGTGAAACTATCCGTGGTACAGATGGGAGTGAGCGCGCGGCTCGGATTTCGTTGCCCCATCATCTAAGTGCGACGTGCCAACCCGCAATGCCAAATTATTTCGAATGCCGACGCCGTGAAACGTACGTGATATTTTACCTCCTACATCTTGTAAGTAGACAGCGCAGCGCAGGGCTAAATTAAACCGCTGCTGCGTTTCGCCGCAACCCGCACACACCCACACAGACTTCGAGGCATGTCTTTTTCCATCGCCGCTTTCGTGGACACGAGGTAGCTGCGGCTGCGGCTGCGCCGCGGGTTTCGTCTCGAGCGAGGCGAGAACCTGGGTCTGCGGCGATTCGATCCCCCCCCCCCCCCCCCCGCCCCTCGCCCGGTGTTTTCAACTCTGTCGCAGCGCCGGATTCTCCAAAGATTCTCCAACGGCCTTATTCGTTTTTTTCTTGCTATTCTCTCTTCTTGCTTTCGGCGTATATAGGGAGAGAGAGAGAGAGAAGTTAGCACATTTCCGACCGTTCGTCGTCTGCGCGCCATTATCTCTTCCTCTTCTTCGCTACAAGACCTCCACGTCTACTTTTTCTTTCTTTAATCTGTCGCCATTATAATGGCATGTACATATATACTCTTCCGCGTCGCCAGCTTGCCTCATTAAGAAGCGCGCAACTAATCGAACTTCTCCTCGCGCCACCCGGACCGCGCTCGCGAATGATTCTGAGGCGTTTCGTCGTTACTCTACATACACAAATACAGAGCCCGCTTCATTTCTTTGATCCGTATGCCTCTCTTTCCTTGCGCGTATTATTAGTCCTAGCTCACTCGGATGAGCTGTTCCATGCTCTCCATCTTCGACTCTAGTCCCCACGTGTTCACGTTTCTTCGACATCTCGTTTTCTTTCTCTCTCTCTCCCTCTCTCTCTCTTGGTCGATATATATGTATAGGGAAGGAGAGAGAGACCGCCGATCTCTGGGGATGACAAATTCGTCATTTTTGATGCGGCACTGTATGAACGAGGAGGGAAGCGCGCGAGGAGTCGGCCTCTACAGAAAGCGGCCGGGGCCCAAATGACCCCTCCGATGGCCCCCGTAGAAAATTTCGCGTTAGTTTTCTCACCAATCTCTTTATCTCTCTCTCTCTCTCTCTCTGCGTCTCGTATGGCAGCGAAGAGCGACGCGCTTTTGTACTAATGCGTTCGATGCCCCGTCAGGATCGGCCAACCGTCATTCGCCGTGCTGTACGCGCATATTTTTTTTCTTTTTTTCGTTAAGCTTTGAGTGTAGGGTGCAGCGCAGCCCCTCTTTTTTGGTGATGACCTCCGCGGCGCGTCGCTCAGTTTCAGCCTTGAGAGCTGTTTTGCAATCCATATATATATATATATATATATATATATATATATATATATATATATATATACGGGGAAACGGGCAGTTCTTCGTTATCCGGCCTTGATGTGCGTCGTATGCTAATGAAACATTTTAACTCTTGCTCCGAGCCCATGCTTGAGCGTCTTTCGTAGCCAGCAAGACGCTTCTCGTGGATCGAGCGAATGAAGTTGTAATTTCCGAAATAACGATTCCCGTGGTGCGATGGGGGCAGAAGCTAGCCAAAGCAGCGGGGTGATCATCGAGCTGATTGTTAATATTTATTATTTATTTACATATGTTTATGTGATCGCCGTGAATGGTTTTCCCCTGAGACAGTTTCCCTCCATATCGACCGACATGTTTTTCCATTGGTTCGCTGAACGCGAGTTGAATTTGAATGCCCGGTTTGGGTCCTCCTTTTTAAGGGGTGGCTTCACATTGTTTCCTATAGTTACCGGAATCAATAGTTTTTTTATGTGTTACAAATTGAGTTATTTTTGCGGCAGTTGGGCACGAGCTCTCTGTTTTTAACCCTGACGTAGGCGATCTCTTCTTGAGTGAAAGCCATGTGCGAAAATGTCACCAGAATTGAAAACATTCGTCTTTTTCTGTCCGGAGTGAGTGCACAGATGCGGCCTTTCGGTAACGTTAAATAGACATTTAGCTCACTTTCTAGAGCTTCGCACGTCAAGCTTCCATAGCTGAGCAATCACTTAGCTCCACCTTCCTTCCCCTCACCAAAATCCGCATTTACTCCGCAAACCGTCAGATATACATATTACTCTCTCCCTCTCTCTCTCCCTAGCTCTCTAACTCTCTCTCTCTCTCTCTCTCTCTCTCTCTCTCTCTCTCTCAAAAACGCTATTGTGCGATCTGCTTGCTTCTCTTGTGAGGAGTTGGGTTCTTCTTGAGCCTTACTGATCGATCGTAAAACCTATTTCCTATATTCACTGCTCACTTTCGCTAATAGCATGTCCGGCAAGACAATTTCATTTTTTTCAAACAGTTCTAGAGCGAAAACTTCCTTGTGAATGCGGGTCATGAAGTTTCACCTCTTCGAGATTTCCAAACTGCATGCACTAAGCTGATCTTATCGCCCGGTTTCTGAAGCGTCTTTAGAAAAAAATGGCATACACGTACTTACGCCCATTATGGTCATTCTGCCGTGTGTAAATAACAGCGACCTAAACACATCGCTTTTAAACGCCAGGTCAGTCGTGATGCATTTCTACCGCTTCATGAAGGAAAAAAATCACCATCTCTTCCAATCCGTGAAGATAGTCGAACAGCGAAGCTGTGCTAGGTACATCGAGTCTTACACCATGCAAATCAAACTTCGCAAGCAATCTATATTCTAAGTCATTTCTTTCACCACTCTTTCACGTTATTTTCGCTTGTACGTGCTTTGCGTGGTGCGCATACTTTAGGAGTTCTTTCTTTTTTACGGTTCTCTCAGCATATATATATATATATATATATATATATATATATATATATATATATATATATATATATATTGCGCGTGAGGTTTCTGTTTATGTTTTCCTGCGCTTTTCCTTTTCCGCGTGCAAGTTGCTCCGCCCTGTTTTCGCGCGCCAGTAATGAGAGCAAGGTTTGGCGTGAAATAAAAACCCCGTGATGGTTTTTTATTCATGTTCTGTGTAATGCTGTATTTGCTTGGTTTTGTGTTGTCTCTTCTACCGCTCGATCTTCAGTTGTCTCTTGTGTCTGCACAGCTCGATGTGCCTCCTCCGCTTGTAGTGTTTTGCCTGGAAACGTTGAACGTTGAATTGCTTGCTCTTGACTTGACGGCAGATGACGGCATTTATATTTCACAACCACGCAGCCTTGTGCTTGAAAGTTGAATCTGTCCGTCACGTAAGCCAATGCATGGCTCATACCCTCTGATACCCCCATAAACGCGGCCTCACCATCAAGACGACAGAAGAGAAGTGAAATTCTACGCTGGGAGCCAGGTGGAACTGCATCTGGTTGACCTCCCTGCCTTTCTATGCATAATTTCTCTCTCTCTCTCTCATTCTACGCTGAAATGACGAGCGGCAACATAGCCAGCTGTGGAAGAAGACGACGATGCTCGAGCCATTGCTGTTGATGATAGCTTTAGTGAACTCCAACAACGATGGCACAGGGTCCGCATAAACAGCTTCGCTGTAAAAAACAAATGCTCTAATCGCGAACTTCTTGCCGCGCCGTCGCCTTTCGTAACGCACGCACTAAAAGGAAAAACGAAACAAACACTCGAGCCAGGGTTAAGAGGCCGACTGTCTCGTTCTGTCTCTCGGTCTCGTAGTTAACGGTAATGAAGGCGACAACGAACGAAGCCGCGCTACATTTCCCCCTTCTCATACAGCTGCGCCCAATTTCCCGTTCTCCTCCAACACGCTGGCCCCGTCGAGACAGTGCTCTTAGTTCCGCCTGAGCAACACGTAACGAAAACAGTAACCAAAGAAACGAGCGGCCAACTTAGTTGAACCCCGGCTAACCCGGGACTCAAGCCGGTGTAGCGATCCAACAGCGTCCATTCCGGAGGCGCTCTCGACGCGCTGCTTGCACCGCTGTCGCTAGAAGGGGTCGCCACTTACGTTGGCGTACACGCGTGCGCGGTGCGAGGGCGCCCCGCTTCGTATTAGTTGCGAGCAGCGTGGGACAGCGCTCCACGGCGCCTGCGAGAGGCGCGACATCTTACTCCCACCGACTTGGCAGGCCTACACTGATTATGGCCCACACGGCGCGCATACCTCCGCGCCGTGCGAGACGCGTACAGATGAGCTAACGCGGTTCCCGCTATCGATCTCGTTTTAGACGGGTGTGTCAAGGAATGTTTGAGGAAAAACGACGAGGTGGTGTCGTGGATGGATCGCGCGACGCCGTTCGAGACTCGTTCTCTGTAAATAATGTTAGGTGCCCGAATAAACTGAGGCTCGCAGCGGTACTGCATGCAAGTAATGAGAATGAATTGCAGCCAGCGGGCGCGCCGCCTAACCTCTGCTGATAGAGAGCGCGAGCAGCTTCCGCTGCTGCGCGGGGTCTTGTCGGACCTCGCTTCTCCTGGGAGCGGAAAACGATTAAGTACGGGCTTACGCGCAAGGCAACGGTGTGTCGCGGGGATGTGTACCACGCGCGCCTCGACGTGGATAGGCCTATAACCGTGGCTGCAGAAAAAAAAATGATAACGCCGGCTGCGCCCGCTGCATATTGTAGCGAGCGATGCAGGCAACGTTTGGGGCGAGTTGCACAGGCTCGCCGTACACCGCGGTGCGTCCGACACGGCGTAGCGATCGCAGGGCGCCGCGCGTGTGGAGACACAAACGCGAGTGAACCTGGTCGTTTGTCAACTGCCGCGTTTCATTCGTATCTTGCTCATTATTTCCGGCGTTGCATTGCTCGATGACAGTGTGGCGCGCTGATTAGTGTCGCTCTGCGTAGGCGCTGAATTGAACTGCAAACGCCGTTCGAGTGATTCCCTTTAACTTTATACCATACGCTGATGCTTGCGCGAGGCCTCGATAAGGTAAAGCGCTCTAATACCATTGTGCTCTTCTGTCCACGTTAACTTATTTACTTCATCACTATCATCATTGACGTCGTCGTACTTATCTTTATTGTTATTACGGCCTTTTTAGATCCAATAGTGACGTTATAGATGGGGTTCAGATAAAGTTTCTGAGCATACATCATTACCGCTGTGCTAACATGGACACGGGACCTTGTTCTAGTTGGATCATTGACATGGCCTTTACTTCGTTGCCGACGTAATCACGCTAACCTTCTGTATATCTTTTCGTATTTTTTTTAACTCGTTCACGGTATCTTCACCTACCCCGAACTCCTCAGTTGAATCATCTTTCGTATGCCGAGCAAGATCACAAGCGAACCTTTCCATGTTCCGGCTTGTCATCACCAACGCTCAACCGTCCATAGAACACAGTCCTTATAATGCTTATTCTCGTCTCGATATTTTTCGTAACTCTCTATCAGTGTTATTTTCTGAGGTTTGCGTTGTTGTATCGTAGTTTCACACATTAACCGACTGCCCTTCTCCTCCTTTTTCTTTTGTATTTACCTTGCGCCTTGTTGAATGTACGTTTTTCTTTTGAACACGATGACCAGCCTCTGTCGGAAGGAAGAATTTTGTAACACCGACGCGGCTTACTATCGCATAGAAGGCCATGCCAGCGCTACTGCGCTTCTTGAGATCGACCGGCCTGTAGGAGCGCCTGTGATTGGAACGCCTTTTCTGTTACCTCTTCCTGGTCTCTTATACCCTCCCTCCCTCCCTCCCTCCCTCCCTCCCTCCCTCCCTCCCTCCCTCTCTCTCTTCGCCCTTTTTCCAACCCCTATATCCTCCACCCCAGTGCAGGGTATCATGCCGTAAACTCGCCTCTGGTTAATCTTCCTGCCTTTCGCCTCTCTCTTCAAGATTATTCTCTTTCTTCATCTCTTTTTCTTATACTAACCTGCTGCTCCTTTTCTGTTCTTTTAATATATGCGTGCGCCAGCACTCAGACCTCGTGGTTGTTCCTGAGCACACTAAATAAATGTTTTATTATTATTATTATTATTATTATTATTATTATTATTATTATTATTATTATTATTATTATTATTATTATTATTATTATTATTATTATTATTATTATTATTATTATTACATAACTGTTACTCTTAAAGAGCCGTGTAGCTAAATTAAAGCTCTACAATGGGAAACTTTCTTCGCTACTTTTACCGTTATTGCAACGGACCCGGACTCAAAATTTGTTTACGGAGATTTCTTATCAGTTTGATGTAATAATAATAATATTTGGGGTTTTGCGTGCCAAAACCACTTTCTGATTATGAGGCACGCCGTAGTGGAGGACTCCGGAAATTTTGACCACCTGGGGTTCTTTAACGTGCACCTAAATCTAAGCACACGGGTGTTTTCGCATTTCGCCCCCATCGAAATGCGGCCGCCGTAGCCGGGATTCGATCCCGCGACCTCGTGCTCAGCAGCCCAACACCATAGCCACTGAGCAACCACGGCGGGTAGTTTGATGTACACGTGCTTCGTGAATCCTATGGTACGGTGGCAAAACCGTAGGACGTTCTTCTTGGTTCCAAAATTGGAACATTGGCGCAAAATGGGCTAATATACCGCCGACAAGCGCAGAAGTGCTCTGTGCGTTAGGGGCCGAAAAGGGGGGAGGTGGGGGGAGTGCGTAAAAGAGATGGAGGCACTTGAGGAATTCGGAGGCCTATAAGAGCCTAAATTAAGTGGTGTATGAACAGAAACGAAGTAAGAGCCAGAGTTTTCTTCGTCGCCGTAAAAAGAAAAAGAAAGGAAAAGAAAACGCAGAATTCTGTATTCACTTCCAATTTCTTTTTTGCGAATTCTGGTCCAGTCCACGCAGTCTTTGCGCAGCGCATCCCCGCGAGCTTTAGCGTATCCTCCTTTAATATTTCTTTTTTTCTTCTCTCACTCTCTCTCTATGCGGAGGCTGGCTGCCACGTTAAATGGAGCATGCGCGCACACTCCGGCGGTCGCCACTCAACGCAAGGCTTGCATTGCAGGCCGCGCGCGGTGCTTGTCGCTAACACCGACGTTCCGGAGCCCCAACCTGCCACAGCGGCCCCGCCGTGCGGCTTATTAATTTTTTTCGGGCGGTGCCCGTGCCCGCGACACGCTGATAGTGCCAATTTAATTACTCCCAGGATCGCGCAGGACCTCTTACAGTATTTTTCATCCCGTATTCACGTTATTATCATCTCTCGTCTGATTTTCTTTTAATATTCCCGCGATCCTGTTCCCCTCGTGCTTCTTGGGGCTCATAAATCTCAAGACGGAAATATGTCCCGCGTTCGAGGTGAAGGCGCGCTGCTGCGCGGCGAAGCTCGGGACGCGGAAGAACGAACGGCGCCTGGATAAAAAGTTTCCGTTCTTCGCGCTTATTACGCGGAGCTCGCGATTTCGGGCCGTTCCTGAGAATGAAAACAGCAAAGCTCAACCACGGTTCCACGCTAAAGAAAAGACGGTCGACGTACGTAGTGCTCCCAGTGTTTCTATGATTAAATGATCATTGGCCCCGTATACCGCAAAACTCTTCCAATATTTATTTATTTATTTATTTATTTATTTATTTATTTATTTATTTATTTATTTACAATACTGCCAATCTGACATCGAGAACATAGCAGGTGGGCATATGATTACACGTACAACGTATGTTTCATACAGCGAATGGTAAAAGCATCTAAACATCTGTAACAGTTTCCCGGTATGAAAATACATTAAGCAAGTTCAATGCACATGTTTACAACAATGATACTGTTGGAAAAAAGGGCAAGTCACATATATAGTGCACTTCATGTGACATATGAGCAGAGAATATTACAATGTTACAAAAACAAAAAGAAAGAAACAAAGGAAGTAAAAGTTAGTTATAGTTCAGAAAAATGAAAGTTTTGACCATTATAAGTACAGAAAAAGCTATTTTTCTTAACTACTTACTACATATTGCAATAAGTTAACAAAATCAGACTGCGATACTATAATAATTATAGATGCATCTACGTTATTATACTCGCGAACAACATGGGGCAAAGAAAGAAAACTGAAATGTGTCGTTAATACAAAGGGACTCATTTAGTGTATGCGGGTGAAAATGACGAGCTATGCGAGGATTGAGATAAGGTAACGTATGTAAAAGCATCTATGTTTAGTCGCTTGTGTAAGTATTTGATGCAGAAATTTTAGACGAGCTCGTTTTCCTCGAAGAGCCAATGTTTCAACCCCTGACTGTCTTAGCACGTAGAAGAGTAGGTGAATCACTGCGCCGGTATTTTTTGTGAACAAGCCTAATTGCCTCTCTCTGGATGGTTTCTAGTTTGAATATGTTAGTTTAAGTGTACGAGAACCATACGACATTAACATACTCAAGGACAGCTCTCACAAATATAGCGCAAGCTGAAAGTTTGACGTTATTTGGGACCAGCCGAGACACCTATTGAGGAATAAGAGTTTTGGTAATGCGCAAGAAGTAATTTTGTTATTGTGCGATGCACAGTTAAGGCAGAACGCAATTGTTAAATTAAAATACTTGCACTATTGATCTCTAGTCACGAGGCTGTGAGTAAGTGCGTAGGGAAAAGGAGATGTGCTTTTATTTTCGTTATTGTCATGCAAAGCGGTTTTATTGTATTAGTGATCATTTTCCAGCTATCGCACCATTCGGTTACTTCTGCTAGTGTGTTACAGAGCAGAATGTGATCTTGGTGATTATGCATTTCTCTATATATTATGCAGTCGTCTGCAAAGGGTTTCATTTTACAATCAATGGTATTTGTAAAAGTAACAGTGGATCCATTACTCAGCACTGTGTGACACCTGAAGCCACAGGCACAGGAACAGATGGGATGTTTTCGATGACGACAAATGATGATCGGTGAAATAAGCTTTTTATCGATGCAGTAGTGGGACCGATTACCAAAATTACCGCGCGACGGGTCACTCGAGGCACTTTGCGTGTTTTTGCGAGCCTCTTTCACGCTCGCAAAAACACTTCTACGTAGCACGTAATGGGGAACAGAAGGTTGTACCGGGAGTTCTTTCATGTCGCTCTGCATTTCCTCATTGACACTTTTAATCTAACTATAATATTTGAGAAGTTGATTAATTCATTAATACTAATTATCTAATCAGGCGGAATGAAGCAAAATAGTTTGAGCATCTCCAAGCTACCGAAAACAACATTACGTTGGTTCTGTCCAGCTACGTGGCATTCGCATATTTTTGAACTCTGGCTAAACTTAGCTAGGACACGCTGTATATTATACTCAAATAAATCTTTTCTCGCCAGCAGCTCTGAGTAGCCAGTGCCAGAGTGACCAGTGGGCAGCGATCTTCTATTCCATTAGGAATGGGGCAGTCTTCGGCTATTCCTAGGAAGGCTCAGTTTTGTTCGGCTTATTAGTGCATCGTTAATGCATACACGTCACGTTGACGTGGCGAGTTTTCGCGGTTTTGCGCCGTCGCGTGACAGACAAGTGAAGTGGGTGGAGCTCGAAAAATATTTGACCAGTGGCGAAGTTCTAACAAAGAAAAACGCGCCAAATTGGAAAGAACCTTTTTCTTCTTCTTTTGTTTGGCCTAATCATGCATAATGACCGAATACTCGTCATATCAGATGGGAAGTTTTCGAACGTTTCGTGACGTCGCATGACAGACAGGCGAAGTGGGTGTGGCCCAAAAATTGTTGACCCATCTTAGAGGGCTAATGGCAAAAACAGAATACAAATAGCTCGCAATAGCAATATGTTATACCTACCTATATCTACCTATTCTGTCTCTGACGGTCTCTTTTCATATTCGGTTTTCACTCATTCCTTTTTTTATTCGGTGCGTATTTCACAAGAAATTACGCTGACGTTGTTTTCTTCAGCATCACTATTTGGTTAACATTTTCCTTTTTTGACCAACAGGCCAGGTTGGCTGATCCCAGAGATGATGAAGTCTGTGGGGAAATATGGCTAATGTTTTACTATACTGGCGCTAACTACGCCCGAACCAGTAATTTTACCTACTCGGCGACTAAGTCTTGCTTTCGGTGGGCACCGTCAAAGGCACCTTCCAAAGACCATTGCCTCGCGCAAACCCTGGTTATTCCAAATTATTGCACTTCATTTCACAAAACTTAACCGTACGGTGACTTTACCCCAACGTGTCTGTATCTACTGAGGTGCACCCTTTGCAGGGGTATAGTGATATGTGGATGTTACACTATATTGGGGCTAATTACGCCCGTGCGGTTAGTTTTACCTACTTTGCGACTAATTCTTGCTTTCTGTAGGCACCGGGAAAGGAACCTTCGAAACACCGTTGCCTCGCACTAACCCTGGTTATTTTAAATGACTGCACTTCATTTCACAAAGTTGTGCCGTACGATGGCTTTGCCTCAATGTGTCTGTATCTACTGAGGTGCACCCTTTACAGGAGTATAGTGAAATGTGGCTAATGTTTCGCTATATTGGGGCTAATTACGTCAGTGCCGTTAGTTTTGCCTACTCTGCGACTAATTCTGGCTTTCTGTAGTCACCGGGAAAGGAACCTTCGAAACACCGTTGCCTCGCACTAACCCTGGTTATTCCAAATAAATGCACATCATTTCACAAAATTGTGTCGTACAGTTGCTTTGCCCCAATGTGTCTGTATCTACTGAGGTGCACCCTTTACAGGAGTATAGTCAAATGTGGCGAATGTTTCGCTATATTGGGGCTAATTACGTCCGTGCCGTTAGTTTTGCTTACTCTGCGACTAATTCTTGCTTTCTGTAGTCACCGGGAAAGGAAACTTCGAAACACCGCTGCCTCGCACTAACCCTGGTTATTCTAAATAAATGCACTTCATTTCACAAAATTGTGTCGTACGGTTGCTTTGCACCAATGTGTCTGTATCTACTGAGGTGCACCCTTTACAGGAGTATAGTGAAATGTGGCTAATGTTTCGTTATATTGGGGCTAATTACGTCCGTGCCGTTAGTTTTGCCTACTCTGCGACTAATTCTTGCTTTCTGTAGTCACCGGGAAAGGAACCTTCGAAACACCGTTGCCTCGCACTAACCCTGGTTATTCCAAATAAATGCACTTCATTTCACAAAATTGTGTCGTACGGTTGCTTTGCCCCAATGTGTCTGTATCTACTGAGGTGCACCCTTTGCAGGAGTATAGTGAAATGTGGCTAATGTTTCGCTATATTGGGGCTAATTACGTCCGTGCCGTTAGTTTTACCTACTTTGCGACTAATTCTTGCTTTCTGTAGGCACCGGGAAAGGAACCTTCGAAACACCGTTGCCTCGCACTAACCCTGATTATTTTAAATGACTGCACTTCATTTCACAAAGTTGTGCCGTACGGTGGCTTTGCCTCAATGTGTCTGTATCTACTGAGGTGCACCCTTTACAGGAGTATAGTGAAATGTGGCTAATGTTTCACTATATTGGAGCTAATTGCGCCCGTGCCGTTAGTTTTACCTACTCTGCGACTAATTCTTGCTTTCTGTAGGCACCGGGAAAGGAACCTTCGAAACACCGTTGCCTCGCACTAACTCTGGTTATTCCAAATGAATGCACTTCATTTCGCAAAATTGTGCCGTACGGTGGCTTTGCCGCAATGTGTCTTTATCTACTGAGGTGCACCCTTTACAGGAGTATTGTTAGATGTGGCTAATGTTTCACTATATTGGTTCTAATTACGCCCATGCTGTTAGTTTTACCTACTCTGCGACTAATTCTTGCTTTCTGTCGGCACCTGGAAAAGAACCTTCGAAACATCGTTGCCTCCCACGAACCCTGGTTATTCCAAGTGAGCGCACTTCATTTCACAAAATTTTGCCGTGCGGTGGCATTCCCCAACGTGTTTGTATCTACTGAAGTGCACCCTTTACAAAGGTATAGTTAAATGTGGCTAATGTTGCACCATATTGGGGCCAATTGTGCCCGTACCTTTAGTTCCACCTATTGTGCAACTAATTTTGCTATCATTGTCGTTGAGACCTACATTTTGTCCAGTTTGTGACTCGCTTAACGATCTGGAGACGCGAACACCGCTCTACAGGTTTGCAGGTTCAAAGACGCCTGCTTTCCCGAAGCCGTAATCACCTAGAAATATACAAAAAGAAGGCTGCTGACCATTGCTCCTACCTTGCGTGGTTGCGCGACTGCTTACAAGAGGTATGCTTTTCCGAAGCCCTAATAACATAGGAAAATGCAAAATAACGGCGAAAGATCATTATTCCCACATTGCGCTCAACTAGTTACAAGCGTTATGATTTTCCTGAGCAATAATCTCTCAGAAATGTGCAAAGCAAAGGTGACAAAGTAAAGGCGACAAAGCACTGCTTCTGCAAAGAGCTGATTGCAAAAAATGATGCGATCCAACACACTGTGGGAATCGACATAAGCGAAGCGTTCTCTGCTGGTTGCTTTGAGTGAGAAATAATTAGCGGTGATGTTGATGTCGATGATTGATGTTGATGATGTTGATGATGTTGATGTTGACGTTGATGCAAAGCGAGAGTGGTGAGTTGATGGCATATGTTACCTTGCGTGCACCACTGCTGTTTGGCTAGTTGTACACAGAACGCTCAGCGAGACGTGTTTGCTTGAGGCGTTGTTGTGCGCCAGCGTTCATAACTTCCGAGAAGGTAAGTATAGTCAATCCCTCTCACGGCGCATCGCATCGTGGCAGAAGTGTTAAACTATAAATGAATTATGGGGGCTGTACGTGCCAAAATCCGATATTCGCTTATGAGATCAGCCGTAGTGGAACGCTGCGGTTTAATTCTGACACCCTGGTGTTTTTTAACGTGCACTCAAATCTAAGTGCACGAACGTTTTTGGATTTCGCCCCCGTCGAAATGTAACTGCCGCGGTCTGCATTGATCCCGCGACCTCTAGCAATATCATAGCCACAAAACTACTACGGTAGCGTGTAGGGGTTGGAGGACGGACATCGGTATGAAAACAAACTTGGGAGGGTTTATTTTACATTATTTACAAGGAGGTGAGAGACAAGTAACAGTCGTACAGTCATTACGGGCCGGCAGCAACTCGGACGCTGCGGCCCGCGGCAAGAAGTTCGAGAGAGGTGAATCAGGGAATCAGGGAATGCTCTGGTCTCTCTGGAATGCTTCTTTTAAACCCTTCGAGGACTGGAAGTCGCGTCATGTTTGGCCAATGGGAGAGTCCGCTCAGATGAGGCCATTTTCAGCCAATGGTTGGCGCCCGTATCGCGTTGTCACACCTGGCGGCTCTCTGCGGTCTTGCCTCGCAGACTTGCAATGCGCTTCTTCGAAGGAGGAGAAGTGGGGGCGCTCATGCTCCATTGTCCGAGGGCCCACCTGCTCCCGGTGCTACGGCCCCGCAGCGGTAGCAAATGTCTTTTTCAAAGGCGAAGGGTGATGATTGGGCTCCATTGTCCCAGGGCCCCTTCTAATCCCGGCGGCGTACGAACTTGTTGGCACGTGAACGTGTTGGCTCGTGCGCTCCTCTGGAATGTGCTGCGATTCGATGTGGTCCCGGGGAACTCGAAGTAGGCGCAGGAAACAGCTCCATATCTAACAAGGGACAGAAGGGTTGAAATGACGTGTGACGCCTAGATCCTATGGGGCTACGATGTCACCTGGATGCTACGGTGCTTTTATGCGGCTTTGAGCCTGCACGATGTGCGTCAGTTTACCGCTTGACAATTGTGCGTGGTGTTTATTTTCCAGAAATAGAAGAAACGTACCATACCGCACCTTGAACCCAAATTTGCACCGTTTGTCCGAGACCGCTTTTGTGTCTTGTAGTAGCGTTTCCTCGCCTTCTGATGCCACCTCTTCCCTCTCCCGCCTTCCCTCCATTAATGCGAGTTGTGAGTGAAGAGCACCAAGACTGTTATTCACTGGTTTCGTGACTGCATCGGTTTACCCATTCTCTGCCTGCTGTCTTCTACCTCCTCTTTACCATTCTATCCAACCCCCCCTGGATGGTTGCTACAAACATAAGCATAGCATAAAAACAAAGATTACGGCGCTAAACAGACGAGGACGAAGTGAGACGCAAACGACATATGCGGGCGCAGGCGTCATACATATACTGGCATCATACATACACTGCCGCAGGCATCACGAGTACATGAACTATTTGGATGTCGCCTGCAGCAGAAATGATGTTCCCCATCTACCACCAAGCTTTGTAGGTGGTGGTGCTGCCTAACACTCCTAGGGTTAGTTCGCTTAGGAAGACATAAATACCGCAGGAAGTGGAAGGGAAACCGGCGCCGTGGTAGCTCAATTGATATATATATATATATATATATATATATATATATATATATATATATATATATATATATATATATATATATATATATATATATATATATATATATATATATATATAGCGAGAGAGGGAGAGAGTACAGCTGACGTATCAATCCGCCACAGAAGCTCATTAACCGTGTGCTCTACCGTAATGCTCTAGCGCCATCTGTTCAACGTTACCTGTTATTTTTACGTAGCATCGTCAGTGTTCCGTAACCCGGGGACGACTTAAAGTACGAAGGCGTAACTTTAGTTGTCGATCGGTGAAGCGCTTGTTTGTGGCTGTACCTGCGCTCTGTGTCCTCATCGCCAAAATCATACCTTTCTCTACCTTCTTCCCTTTCTCCTTGTGTGGAGTAAGTGGCTAAAGTGCTCCTTAGATTCGTGGTGACAGTTATTGCATGATCAGCAGTTTAACATCCTAAAGAAACGAAAGCAATGCTGGGACTGTGAGAGACTCCGCAGAATATCTTGTGCCCAAAAAAAAAGGGTGGAAAAAGCACAATTTAGTCGTACGTGGTCTGCAGAATTCCAACACGAAACGAAAGAAAGCACGCAAACGTAGATGCAAATGTAAATTCAATTCTATTCCTTTATTTTACGTAACCTTATGATGTCATACGCACAAACAAAAAAATTTGTTGTTTGGAGGGGGGGGGGGGTGAATTTCGCGCCCCGTCTACTATGACATCGATTAGAGCCCCAACTCAAACCCCAGCCCCAACGCCCCAACTCTCCGAACTGCAGGCTTTACCCCCACTCGGCAATCTGAACAACGGCGTAGAGTTTTGTTGCGGCAGGCGTGCATCTTCCCATTTCCTGCCCAACAGGTGAAAGAATGCGAGAACGTAAGTGGGGAGTACAAGAGGGTTGCACAAAATGTCGGCTTTCGCTCTGCATTTGTTTAATCCGCTACACCGGGTAACTTCAGCTCTGCCGTGTGCGTCCGCACACGCGTTGGTCTTTCGGTTTTGTCGGGACCCGGCGGCCAGAAAGTGGCTTCGCCTCTCGATGCATTTCTGGAGCTAACACGCTTCTTGATTCGCGGGCGCACGGGGGAGATGCCTAACGCGATTGGCCTCCCATCTCCGTATAGGTAACCGGATTGATCCATGCCGTGTAGCACATCAGGTTATACACGCGACACCGTACTTTTTTTTTCTTTTAGGCTCAGAACAGTTTCGGGTTCGTTCATTGGCTCCACATGGAGAGTTCATTAGCTACTCCGTACCACGACGAAGAGTTCTGCCAAGAGCTCTTCGCGTAATAGACGTCATAGCTAAAAGTTAGGCTACAGGTTTTTTTATATTATTTTTCTCTCTGTCTCCGCGTTGATACGTGCTTGCGTTACTCTATAGTCTATACTCTTGGTAGTTCCGCATAACAAAGAACTTCTCTGTTGACCTCGGCAACCCTAACTGGTTCTTATCGCTATAGCGCGAAATGCGCGATTGGTAAGGTTGCAGATCCACACTGAAGGCTGTCGGTTCGCGTAGCAGGAGGCGTGTTTACCTAATTTTAAACTTTCTAATATGCGGGACACCCGGTTCTCGTATTTCTAATCTGTAAGCTACTGTCTTTGTCTATCTCTCTCTCAATTTTTTTTTTACTTCCGGTAAATAAAGAGTAACACTGAAGTACAAAGCCAGCACATCGGCATGGCCTCAGAACCAAGAATCGTAGCGTGGCCTATGACGCTCCCCAATGAACGTTCCAAGTAGTTATAGCTCACTGCTCGGGTTGTCGATAACGCTCGAGGTAGTAAACTTTCTCTTCAATGATATATACCCCGCCCCCCCCCCTTCTAATATTCCTTCTGAGCAGCAGGGCAATCCGTCAATCCTTCTGAGTAAATGTTTTGTCAGAATCATGTCTCCCAACGATCTACAGTTACGCCTGTCTTGCGTCCGCCGTCCTATACCTGCAGATTTCCTTGTTTTATCACACCACCTAGTTCTCTGCCGTCATCGACTGCGCTTCCATGTCTGTGGTACCCGTTCTGTAACCTTATTATATCACTGCTTACCAGCCCTACGGAGAGGATTATAAAGCGTGGGAACGAGCTCGAGATGTATTCACACAGGTTCGCGCTCACTGCTGTTCAAAGCTTGAAATTTTCAACGCAGGCCCGGTGACTGTGTCGAACTCCGGCTGCAACAGCACGTTTTGATGGGACCGATATGCAAAACCATTCATGTACCGTGCTTTCTATAACGGTTAAAAAAATCTGGGGAGGTCAAAATCATTTATAAATCTTCCACTACACCGTCTGCTACCGCACGTGTTGCTTTTTGGTTATTAAATGAATATATCAACCAATCGATTTCAGTAAATTCTTCTTAGTCGTTTCAGATCAGCTTCCGGATGTGGAACATTACTTTCTCACAATACCCAGCCAGCAAGAATTGTTATGCAAAATGTCAAACTGAAATATATATATGAAGTTTTCCGCCGAGCTTTTTCTACCTTCAGCATTTTTATGTATCCGATAAATTATTAAAAAGTTAGTCTTTTTACCAGACAGCACTGAAATCTCAGCACATGCCGTGGAAGTTTCTACCTAAGGGAATCCGGTTACCAATCCCAAACCACGTGGTAACCATTCGCTTTCTTTTCTTCTTTTTTTTTTGGTCATGTTCCGGATTCCCCGAAACTCTTAGCCACAACGTTTAACGTTTGGACGCATTGCTTGCATATATTTATATATATTTTCTTCGTCTGTGTCTTGTACCTTCCTCGATCATCTCTGTTCAGCATTCTCTGTCTCGGATACTTTCATGGTTCTTTATTTTTCTACCAAGCTTTCTTTCTTTAAGAAACACGAATGACACCGAATGGCAGAGCCTTGCATTATTTCATCCCACCGGAAAGCATAATGAAAAAACAAGCGGCATTGTAACGAGGCCAGCAACCGAAAATCGGGACATCAGGTATGCCCAGGCGCCTGTCAGCCGTCAGGGCAGAGAGTCGAGGCACTCCACCATATTAGGGCGGCATGGGCCGAACCTCTGCAGTCATTCATTATGGACCAACGCGCGGTCGAGACTTCTGCACATGCCAAGCTATGTACCGCTCTATATATTTTTGTCCCCCATTATTTCGGATTTTCTCGCGTTTCCTGTCTGACTCCCACGCTGGCCGCCTTGGAAGTGGCAAGAAAGTGGTGCGGTGGCCAACGCTAGAGTGACAGGCCGTAATGACGTGAACGGGAGGAAACGGGGCGGGGCGCGCGGGAAGCTGAGGGCACGACAGGCCCCCCTTTTCACCGGTTCGCCAGTCTCTCAGACCTCGCGCCACACCGCGCGCCGCCGTTAATAACAGCTAAGCGGCCGAGAACGGCGGGGTTGACGTGCTAGAGTATTGTGAAACGAGAAGGAGGCCTCTGATGGAAGAATAAGAGGAAAACGTGGGGATCGGAGCAAGCCGTGAAAGAATTTCTCGCGGCTGAATTCGTCGTGTCGTTGCCGTTGCTGTGCGCAACGATGATGAGGTGAAAGAGAGAGAGAGACAGGCAGACAAAAAAAAGAAAGCGTTGTGTCAAGCCTATTCTGTCTTGTTCGAATTAACGTCGACATTCGTCGTGAGGTGAATTCTATCACCGTAGCGCTTCATGGAAGGGCTACGGACATATCACGACTCGCCGAAACCGAATTATGTTGGCGGAGTCGATGGACAAGTGACAGTTAAAGATTGTACGAAACAGTCTTCCTTTATAAACACGTTCGCCTTTATGCCTTCTTGCTATAGAAAGTTGTTTCTTTGCAGGGGTCTCCGGTGCTAAGAGAAGGAACCCCAGCTTTACAGCGACATTAAGGAGGGTGAGAGAGAGAAGTCATCAGGGAAAGGCAGGGAGGTTAACCAAGCTGAGCCCGGTAGGCTACCCAGCACTGGGAAAGGGAAAATGGAATTGAAAGAGGAGGTAGGAAGAAGGAGGAGGAAGTATAGACATTTATCAGCGACGTTACGTATGCCGCCGTGGTCACGCGCAAAGAGGGAAAATCGCACGAACAGGTTCACAAACAGGTTCGCTCTTCAGTTGCAGCAGGCTGTTTTGTCGTCTTCCCTCTCGTACAGTCGTTTTTGTTGTTTATACTACGGACCTTAATCATTTAGTAATAATCTATACTTTTATGAGCAAACAGATGACCTCTTAGGCAAGGCATCTTATGCTCCCCTTCCCCCTGTGGATAAGAACCACAGCACATAACAAGTATCAGGAAAGGTCTAATGACCTTTCGCGGACAACGCTTTCACTCGCTCATGACGCTTAAAAAGCTGCTCCATCAGGGTGCGAAGTTTTCTCACAAGTACGCGCCCGTGCAAGACGTAGGCGAGGACGCGAATACAATGGACGAGGAAGAGGAGAGAGGCGAGGACGAGGGAACAATTCGATGGCACTTGTGCGCCTGCACTTTTTGAGAGGTGCTTGCCGCTGCATTCTTCACCTGACACTGAACCTGTATACACTACAACGATATACGCGTGCACTTCAACGCAAAGAGCCACACGCAAGGGTGTACACACAATGCGCGACGCGTTGCCATGCGGTGAAGTGGGAGAGCAAGCGCCCCGCTTTTATTTTCCGCAGCCTCTCGTAAGAATGATGCGCGCGTGAAAGCAGAGCGTGGCGGAGACACCTAGCGCTGCCCCCGAACGCAATGGCGCGAAACTGCCACCCGCAGCATCGGCGTCATGTACACTTTTTCAAGTTATGGGGGTGTGACCCGCATGTTGTAATACATCGGGTCGAAGTGCGGCAACGATCGTTGCTTCATTGCGTTGAATAGTGGAGTCTTACGGCGGTGTTATCGCGCATCAAGCGTCCTACGATGCTCGAAAGTGAGTTTCGACTTTTTGCACTTTCCTTCCTCGCGCATTTGGTGCTCTTATCGGCATGCTTTTCGTAAGGCTTCTACTTTTTTGTTCGTGCTACTTGTATAGACTTACACCACGATCCACCCACGAACGTTAACTGTATTTGCTCGCTAGATAAAAAAAAAATGTCAGAGAAGGCACAACACAGTTTCCATCCGGCATGACCAGTTGTGTACAGGCTTCTTTCGCCTAAGTCCGAGATAGAAATGTGGAGAATAGATATCGCACTCTCAGTTCGAGCCGCGGCGCTAATTCGATTCCGGACGACCTAATGTATAGATAAATCGAGAGAGGACCCATCTTTTTCATCTGGTCGCGCCTGAAAGGCGACCCGCGAGCTCATAGGCGGAGCGGCATTTCTTAGAGAGCCTCTTCGCCCACCGCCGCGGGCACTGGACGACCGCGGTGGCCCGTCTCCTTCCCTCGGGAGATGGATGGCGCTTGCGCTTCCACGCGGGCGCTTGCGGAAAGCAGCGAAAAAAGAAATAGAAGAAGCGTAGGCCGCGGGAAATTAAAGTGCTTGGGAGAACGAAAGACGGCGGGAACTCGCGCGTCGGCTCTTCATCGCAGGGGACTTCGATTTGCCGCGCGAAATAACTCTAGTCTACGACCGCGCCGCTGCCTATATGGACTGGCGTAGCGCCCCGAATAAGGCGAGAGAAAGAGAAATGAGAAAAGAAAAAGCGTCCACATACGCACACACACACACACACACACACACACACACACACACACACACACACACACACACAATTTTTTGCTTTCGGTTTTCTACCCCGCCTAGTTCCTTCTTGCTATCTTTACCCTCATACTTAAAGTCCGATATTCGCTGCAGTTCACCTACGCGAGAATAATTTCATATGATAAGCCTCATTCGGTAGGCTTTGAGAAGCACTGCGACGACGTTAGGGCACGCGAACGGCTCGCTAGTTCAATGAAGGAGCCCTCGCGAGAAGAAGCACCCGCGAACAATGTCGTGGATCGTGGCACTGGCATGAATCGTCGTACTGTAACGATTGCGGAGGCAGTTAAGTGCGCGCGTCTTTATTTATTTCCTATTTCTTTAATGCGCATAAAATTACATTTTAATCGCTGCGCTTTCAATGGCCGCCGGCTATTCCTCGTCACGGGACAAATAAAAGAACGAAATGTGCTTGCAGTACCAACGTTGGATCTTTGCGAGTCACAGCCTGCGCATGACGGTGGGGACGATATCACTGGCGAAAGCGTCCCTCAGAAACCGCGGAGGGCCTTGCAGTGAAGGCGGCACCTTTGTTCAGCATTAGCACGAGTGCACTCGCAAGACACGACATGCTTGACGTTGTAGACATGCGCCCCAGTGCCGCGGTATATGACGAGAGATGTGCAGCGAATGTCTGGAACGAAATCGTCCCGCAGCTTCTAATAATGAGTTGGGAGTAGAAGCATCAAGGGGAGGGAGGGGGAAGGTATGTGTGTGAAATGCACGAATCGTGTCATGTGGTGTGTGTATATATATATATCATGGATCCGGGATCTGAAGACCATGCGACGTAATGCTTATGCACTTATGTTGCATTTACCACCAAATCGCCACTGATCTTTGTGTTTTGTTTTGTTTTCATCTAAAAGATGCCAGCTCACTTTATATAGGCAAATTTTTCTTATCCAATGCAGGCCTACCGCGCCAACTCTCTGAGGCGTTGATTTGCGCTAGATTATTCCCTCTTTTCAGGCGAGCGTCCGGAGTGTAATGGCTAGAGCATCGGCGTTCTGTGCTGGGGAACCGTGGTTTGAAACCCACTATTGGGTATTTTTACTTAATTTATTTTTAGTAGAAACTAGGGGATTGAAGTGTCCCTAGCTGACCATAAAAAGCCAGAAACTGACAAGCCGAAACATGGGGAGAAAAAAAAAGAGCCCAAAAGTGCTATCGCTTTACAACAGCACTGAAAAACCCTGAGAACATCGTAAGGGCAGCACTAACGCTTCCGAAGACACTAACCTAACCTCGCTTAAAAAAAATTGAATACACTGAATACACTCTAGGATAACGAACATTTTGAGCAATTCATAACACAAGATAACCTAAGTTTGCGAAGTTCTTGGTCTAATCTAAAGCACTTTTTTTGTGTGTAACGTGTAGTCTTTTTTGCGAGACAGTTCGTGCCTATCTACGGAACGCATACGGCGTTGAAAATGTTCACTTTTTCAGAGCGCAGCTCTTCTTTGCGAGCCTCGCCGGTTTTTCGTGACCGTGGGTGCTGCGTGGCTGTTCGCTAGCCGAACAGGCCCACCAATCACACCGGAACGCGCACGCCAAGTGCGCCAATGGGTTCCCTGCGCCACCACCAGATGGCTCTTGCCTCCGCGCATGTTATGGTATTCAATGAAAACAGTGAACAGACAGTGGCGATACAGGGCCAGCAAATACCTCGGGTAACATAATATAAATACCTTGGTATATGGATAAACGAAGGCAATAGATATATGGAAATACAGGAAAAAGCAATAACAGTGAAGGGGAAGAGAAACTGCAGCCATAATGAAGCACAGAGCGCTATGGCGATACAATAGGTACGAGGTGCTCCGGGGTATGTGGAGAGGTGTAATGGTTCCAGGACTTACTTTTGGAAATGCGGCTGTTTGCTTTAAATCAGGGGTACAATCAGGACTCGACGGGAACCAAAGGTCAGTGGGTCGCCTCGCATTGGGCGCTCACGGGAAGACTACAAATGAAGCTGTGCAGGGTGATATGGGCTGGACTAGCTTTGAAGTGAGGGAAGCTCGCAGTAAAATTAATGCATGAAGGACGACTAAGTAATATGAAAGAAAGTAAATGCGCTGGGAGAGTGTTGAGGTACCTGTACAGGAAAAACATTGATTCACAGTGAAGGAAAAGAACTAGGAAGCTTACCAGCAAGTATGCGGCCTGTAGGGTGGGCAACACAGCAACAAAAACGCCAAGCGGCAGGTCAAACAGGCTGAAATAATCTCATCAATGGCGGCAATGGAAACGAAACCTGCCATGAGTAACTACTTAAGAGGAAAAAACGAAATCAGGACGGAAAAATTTCATGATTACTCAAAGGGAAGCTGATTACTTTTTAAAGCGAGATCGGGATGCCTTAGAACACACACCTATGAAACGAGATATAAGAAGGAAGACGAAGGATGTGCTTGCTGTGCTAAAGCTAAAGAATCTATGGAGCATGTGTTATTAGAATGTCAGTGACAGTTATCAGTGTCGATTTAGGCACCACTGGCCTCCTTGAAGCCCGTGGGTTCAGCGAGAACAGTGGAAAAGTAAACATGTCCGCAATAGTGGTTAGTAAGAGGCTATTGGAGGATTGGTGGAAGAAAAGTAGGGAAACGACAAGAAACGAAGACGTACAAAAGCATAGTGCGCAATAGGGGATCAGAAAATTACGTTGTGGGAGTTCATAGTGTTTTTTTTTTTATTGTTTAACCTAGGCAGGACCTTAGGCAGTATAATAGCAAGAGCTTGGTGGCGCAACCCACTGCCCCGTTCCAAAGGGGACGCTCATAACATCCCATCCCATCCCATCCATCCATCCGCGGCAGCGGCGGCGGCATTGCATTAGCCTCTCTGAAATGTCTGAATAAAGTCCGCAGCCGGTTGCAGTTATCAGTGTCTTTCGTGTCGGGATCGTACAGTCTAGGCAGTTGGCGTCTCTCTTTACGAAGCGCTTTAACCGGCAAGTGAAAGTAACGGTGAGGGCTACCTAGCGCAGCCCGGTTGTTCCTCAGGGAAACTTCTTCCGCCCTTGTTTACGCTAACCGTTCACATCTGCTGCACGGGGAACACATTGATCAAGGCTGTGCAGAAAGCTTCATAAAAGCACTGGTCTTTTGAAACAGGTGACGTTAACAAAAATAATTGCGAGTGGAAAGTTTGAAGTCCCTCTACCCCGACTTTGGGCTCAGCAGTGCAATGCCAGAGTAGCCATTTTTATGGCATGTACGGCGGTTTAACTACGTGTAAACGTGTAAATAGCGCACGCCTTCGATACGGGAGATTAGGATCGAGGACCGACAGCTTGGCTTGACGCGACCATTGTAATTTCATCGTTGCTTGCCCTTCTAAGCACAAGCACGCCCAACAAATATTTAGATTCCTAACTGACCTGCGTGTGAGTGTTTCGCGTCTTTCATCGTCACTACGAGAAAGTATAGCCTACTTTGCTGCTTTCGTTGATTAGCCATGTAATGCTCTCGGCTTTATTACGTCACTTCTGTGACCGCGTATTCGGTTACTCCGACCGGCCTGTGTTTTGCTGTTTGCAAATCTCGAACTTCTCATCGTTAACCGCGGCGAAATATTCTACCAAAAGCATCCGTAAAAACGCGTGAGCCTTGCCTCATTTAAGCGAACCGCCGAGGCCGGAATTTTTGCAAGGGATTTTTTTTTCAGTGCGAATATATGTTTGTCTATATCTTATCAAGTTATCTCCGCTTTCTTCCGATAAATTTCGCGGAACGAGCTGTCGTCGAAGGCACCAGGAAATCTGATGTATCCCTCGTCCTCCGATTGGGGACTGAAATGAAGCTTATCTGGCGTTTTCTTTCAGCAAACGCACGTGGATTAACACCCTTGCAGGCGCACCAAGCTGAACTCTTTCCGTACCGCGCCCATTGGGCATCGTTAGCCCGCTAACGATGACTTCAAACGCCGCTTTCGAGACCTGCCGAGCCGTTCACGGACATACTGCGCAATTGGGCGTGAAGGAGGAGAACTATGTTTTTATTTTCTAAGCAGGCTGTTTTTTTTTTCCTACAGGACGGTGATATTTTAACGCGCTTGGAAGTTTCATGGTCGTCAAAGTAGAAAGAAAAAAATGACCGCCCGTTATTGAATGTTTGAAATGCCGCTTTCGAGAACATCTGCGCCGCTGACGGACACACTTCGCCATTGGACGTGAAGGAGAACTGTATTTTATGTTTTCGATTTTTTTTTTTTTGCCAAGAGGCGGTAATTTCTGAACGCGCTCCGATGTTTCGCGATCGTCAAAGTAGGAAGCAAAAATGGCTGCCTCCGGAAGCGGCGCGCGCGATTCGAAAGATCTCAGATCTCGTGATTCCGCTGCGTCTGCGGCTCCTTTTATCGATGGATCTAGTAGCAGCTAGTCCGAGGATGCTGCCTTTTCGTCGGACTTAGACTCTGAGAGCGATGGCGACGTAAAGCAGCCTGGAACATCGGTGGCCGCAGCCCGGCACGCCCAACTGTAGTTCTCGCAGTTGAATTTTTGTAGTGGAATAACTCTCAATAAAAAAGATAGATTTCTTCATAGATAGCGCCTATTAGAGGGCAATACATTTTGTATATCTTATCATTTTTGTTGCATACCTTTCTTAGTTTCTTAGTGTCTTAGTGTCTTAGCGGAAAGTGCGCAATGGTGGCATTCACGAGGAAGCCAATGTCTGGTTACGGCGTATCTATTAACGGACAACTTATACCATACAGCAGAACTCACAGATTCTTGGGAGTCGTAATTGACAGAGACCTGTCTTGGACTCCGCACGTCAATTACGTAAAAAAGCGGCTGACTGCTATCTGTCACCTGTTCAGCTTCCTTGCAGGAAAAAGTTGGGGAGTATCTGTACACGCTATGTTACAGCTGTACATGGCGTTGTTCGTTGGATTCCTGAGATACAGCCTGCCTGCAATATCCAACACCTGCAAGTCTAACCTGCGTGCGATACAGTGTATTCAAGCCCAAGCCCTTAAGGTATGTCTTGGGTTACCACGCAGTGCATCAACTGCTGAAACCATTGCCCTTGCGCAGGACTACCCAGTCACTACGCACATTACCGTTGAGACAATGCGCATGCATCTCAGGCATAATGCCAGGACCCCTTCGCACCACTTGGCGAGCCTCACAGCTGCAAGGCCCTGCTCGACATTTAGCGGCATTGTCAGTGCACATCGTGCGTCGTTTACGTCAGGGTACGCACCTGCGGCCAAGCCAGCGTTTCCTCCGTGGTGTTTGAGCCGTCCACAAGTACATCTAATGATTCCAGGACTACAGAAGAAGACAGATTTACCGGCCTCTGCTCTAAAACAGTTGACCTTACTTCTTTTGCATGAAAAGTACAGCAACCACGTGCACATCTATACCGATGGATCAACTACGTCATGCAGTTCCGGTGGTGCCGTGGTGGTACCAACGCGAGGAATGACACTGCGGTTCAAGACATCGCATGTCACGACCTCAACGGCGGCAGAACTAACGGCCCTGCGTCGAGCCCTGGAATTCATTGATTCGGAAAGACCCAGAAAATGGGCTGTGTTCTGTGATTCCAAACCGGCATTACAGTGCACGCAGTCAGTTCTCCGACACGGATGTCATGACCAATTGACATACGAAGTCGTGAAACTTCACCATGACGTCCAACAAAAAGGCCACGAAGTCGTTTTTCAGTGGGTGCCTGGCCACTGTGGAATCAGTGGCAATGATTCCGCCGATAACGCTGCTCGCACAGCTCATCAAGAAGAGCACAGCGTTCCGATTCCGCTTTCAAGGACTGACGCTGCAAGGCAGCTTCGACACCTGGCACGTAGCCTCACAGTGACCGAGTGGAACTCGCACAACTTACGACTGACACGACTACATCGACTAAACCCCTCCCTGCAGCTCCGACCTCCACCCGGACTTCCTCGACGTGAAGCTACGCTTCTCTGTCGCCTTTGGTTAGGAGTGGCCTTCACAAAGGCATACTCTACATTAATTGGAGTGACTGACAGTGCAGCATGCGAGGTCTGTGGCTCCGAAGAAAACATCGACCACCTGCTGTGCCATTGTCCAAGATATGACCTAGAGAGACAAGAACTTGCCAAAGCTTTCCAAAAACTGGACAATCGGCCGCTTTCTGTGCAGGTGCTGCTGGAACACCGCCCCCATCGCCCGTCGGCCCATAAAGCAGTGAAGGCACTTTTGTGTTTCTTAAGGACGACGGGCTTGTGCGACCATTTGTGACTACCAATGCAATTTCTGTAAGGCCACACACGTCATCGAACTCACTGCAATTTCCTTCCCTCCTCTCTCTCCCTGTTATCTTTGTTTTCCCCCTTTCCCATTCCCCCTGTGTAGGGTAGCCAACCGGACGTGATTCTGGTTAACCTCCCTGCCTTCTTCTTATCTCTTTCCCTCCTCCTAGTGTCTTACAAACTTTGTTCAATCTTATCCCCCTATCTTGATCCTGGCAATTTATATCTTTATGAAATATATCTCGTCAATAAAATATTTATCCGTAAAAAGTGCCTTCATTCTATTTTTTGTTAATATATTGCATAAAATATTCAGTGCGGTAGTTTTCTCAGAAAAAAAAGATCGGGCATAACCTACAAAAAAACCCTATTGTCCCCATGGTATGGAAAGCGTTAAGAACCTTTCCGGTGCTGCTGAGAACCTTTCTTGTGAACTCGTCGAATATGTCAGTCCCCTTTTCAGTTCAGGTCCTTTCCCATCTCCTTTAACTGTACGCGCAAACATTTCAGGTATCTATTGCGGTCTTTTTTTCTGTTGTACTGCACGGACAGCCCGTTACGCTTCCTGTGTTCCCCTACATTGAGACCACGGAGGATGTAAAATCAGCACGTGTTTCCGTTTAATTCAGCTTTTGTGTCAGCGTTGTGGTGGAAGTCCGTGCGTAAAAGTTGCAACGCCCATCTCACAATCCTGATTTCAACATTTATCAACTGCGAAGGCGCAGCTTACTGTTGCACAAGTCCTTTCTTATCTGTATTTTTTTTTCTTTTGCGTTTTTTCAGCTCCATAAGCAGGTTTTTTTCTGTTCTTCTTTTTCTTTCGCTTTTTTTAAAACAGGATGCTACGATAAAACTTGCACAAAAAATGTATTGGCCGGGTGAGTTATAAGTTCATTTGCCTCTCCTACATATGTCAGCAAAGTTTTGGCTTTCGACGTTGTGAATCTGCTGCAGCGAGCTGCATTTGACTTGTGCGACTCCTTTCGCAGGCAGAACAGATCAAATGGAACCTACGGTACAGGAAGCAAAACTGCCGCCTAGAATGAGCAGCTTGTCCCCAATTTAATTAATTTTCATGGTGTCGGTCAATTTTAATTGTTTATTTATTTAGTTTTTATTACCACCGTTACATGCACCCAGGGGACATTATTGTAGCGGGGATACCAGCACAAGACAAACTAAAGAATACAACAAGAACTATACAAACGCCAGTGTCAGTAACATTGGCACCTGTCAATCAATGTAGAAAGGGACGAGATAAGAGGTACGTGTCTTGGGCGAAGTTTCGTGACGTAACTGCTCTACATCATGACTGCGTACTATGCGGAAGCCGCTTGAGTGAGATGGCAACCGATTCACTGGACGCAGTAATAATAGTGTTGTGTGGGAAGACAGGCGACAGCAAATACTGCGGTGCGGCACTCCGTCTCTCCGATTTTACTACTACTATCCCTCCTTTTGGAATAGTGTGTGGGAGACTTCAAGTACTTTTGGCGATGTATGTCGAGGTTGTCACGGGCCTGTTTGTGATCCGTCAGCGTAACGGCTAGACAAAGACGAAGAGACGATAATAAGCGCTGTCTATCGAGTGAAGCTTTAAGGCGAACTCGTGGCCATTACACACACGCGGATTGCACCAAAGCGGGGAGGCACATAAAACCAACATCTTTTACAACATGTGTACGAGGCGCTTTTGTTCCCGCTTTGGTACAATACGCGTTGTATGTATTGGCCACGTGTTCGCAGAAAAGACCCTCCAGCGCATAACTCCTCGGCGGTGGTGGCCACAACACAGCTCGCACAGCAATCGCTTCGTAACGACGCCTCGGACTTTCACGGCAGTATTGAAGCAATATTATACCCAAAAAGGACACTCAACTTTCCTCAGTAGAGCTTTTGCAGCTTTGCTTGTGTGGTTTTTATGTCTCCAACTCATGTAAGCGGCTATACGTCCCGCTTCGCTTCTACTCCTCCTACTTCTGACGGGGTTTTACGCTTGGCTCCTCGTTTTTTATTTCTCTCCCATTTCTTTCATTCTCCTTACACTCCCCCTCTCCCTCCCCCCCCCCCCCCCCCCCCGTGCAGTGCTGTTGAGATGACCTCTTAGCGAGAGCGAGAGAAAGTTAGAGTGCTGCACTTATATATTTAAACCTTTCCCCTTTTAAAGACACATGCTACAATAAAGCTTCGCTTGATAGACATCGTTTGAGATCGTCTCTTCGTCTTTGTCTAGTTCTTGCGTTGACAGACCACGAACATATTTTAGATCGTTCAGTTCCCGCTACTTGTCATGGGCTAACTGACTGAAAAAGGAAGGTCTCAGAAATGGGGAGGCAGGTTTCTAATAAATCTCAAGATAAATATTTTTGGGGGGTTGGTAACACTAACGTTACGATGGTCTGAATTAGTTGAATTAATTCCCTTTGCCAGTGCCTGCTGTCAAAGCCTGATTAAGTTGCTGATTAAGCTGTTTGCCCGCGGGGAGGATGTAAAGCTCCCGCGGCTTATAGAAAAAAAAATTAATGAAACGCGACTGGGCGAAAGGCTATCCTTCCTAACCTAACTTGCGGCCGCTTCTCCCTAATCAAATCCGCGCGCAACAATGCATATAACGCTAGCCAAATGAACGACGGGAAAGCGCGCCTTCGTGTGTCTCCAAGCTGTGCGTGCTCGTAAAGCCCTCGTCGGCTAAGAAGCTTGCGTGAAAGCGCCGGCCATTCATTTATTTTTCATTGCTAATATTACTTCTCTCTCTCTCGCTGTCTCTCTCTCTCTCTCTCTCTCAGTCACGCTTCGCTTGTCTAGCAGCGAAATAATCAAAGCAAAGATGAATGCCCTTTAGAAGCAAATGCAAAATAGCTGCGGTGTCGCGCGCGGGAACTGAAGCGACCGGAACGGCTGCCGCTCGCCACCGGCGCCACCAAAGCGCCGGCGGCGGAGCCTGTCGACCAAGTAAGTACGACGCCATAGCGGTAGCAGTAAGTAGCAGCAGCGGCGGCGGCAGTAACAACGGCCTGCCGTGCGTGGCCCGTTGTTCCAGATGGGGCTCGCCATTTGCTAGATTACGCGGGAGCAGTAATGGAGTCCGGCGTTCGCGGAGACGTGAAGACTGCGCGCTCGGATGCGCTCGCGTGCGCCGCGGTTCTTGGGCCACCGCGGCGGCTTCGTCCGTGGCAAACAGCGCCGCTTTCGCACTTGCCGCGCTCGTGAGAAAAGCTGCGCGTGTGTTCTTTACGTTGTTACAGTAGTGTACGTGCCTGCAACGCTCGCGTACGCGGCAAAAAAAAAGCAGCAGCTCCCCGTATCGAAGGTGCTGCCTTTTCTGTTCTGCCGTCCACGATGGACGTCAGTGCCGCCCATCGGGCCGCCGAATGTTACGCTCCGTTTTTGCTCCGTGTGCGCGCAGCGTAACGATCACGTGCCATATCTGCGAGTGCCCTAGTTTTATTGAGCAAAATAAATAAATAAATAGAACAGCACTCACTTGTACACTATAGAGGAGCTGGACGGTCGCCCACGCTCTGAAATCAAGAATATCGGACACTTTCCTTGAACGGCACCGGCGCGAGTACCTTTATGGACGCGGCCGCGCTTCATTGAAAGAAACCGGATTGTGCGATATGCTGTGACTGTAACAGACACTGTACGCTGTAGGAATCTCTAGATGTCTGTGTGCGGCAGTGTGTCGATCTATTATTCCGGCACCCTTCCACAGATCGTGCGCCACAGCGCTCGCACCGGGTCTCTGGTATTTTCTTTCTTCGTGTTTTTTTCGCCCGTGTTTTCTACCCCCTCTCCCCAGTACAGAGTACTCAACCGGAGATGCCCTCTGGTTAACCTTCCTCCTATTTTTGTTCTCTCTCTCTCTCTCTTCTCGCACCCTCCCCATATACTCGCTGCGTTGCCGGCAGCCGACGAGACACCGTGGCTAATGGAACGCGCACTGATTTCACTTTTATGCGCCCGCTTCAGAACAATCTTGCGCTGGAGTGTAGGCGTGGTCTGGAGCAAGAGGGCGCGCTAGATGCACGAGCCGACGGCACTCTCACCGTGAGATAACGCGCGGCACTGGGTCACGTGCGTGGACTCGATCGTTCAGCTGGTTGGCTGACGTCACCTGCAGCCTCTTGCGCAGCCACATTTTAGCGAAACACGATGGAAATCGCACCGACGTCGCTGTAGACTCAGAACTCGACTGCAACAAAATCGAACAAAGCAGATTGTCCTCCGTGTAAAAAATGACAAGTTTAATGATCGACAATCACGTAAGATAACTCCTTCGTAGCGCACTGAACATTGGATATAGCGATCTCGGAGCGCCCGCTATGGCCATTGGGGCATTTCCGGACTCTTCAGGACGCGTTTTAACGCGATAGCGTTAAGGAGCTCGTGTCGCAGAAAAGCCGGTGTCGTCGGCGTCGGGTGTCGGCGTCCGCGGCGTTGACCGTGAGTGATAAATAACGGCAGGCACTTCATAAATAAAAAGCAACTTCCAAGATGGGCTGGGTGGGAATCGAACCAGGGTCTCCGGAGTGTGAGACGGAGACGCTACCACTCAGCCACGAGTTTGATGCTTCCAAGCGGTACAAACGCGCCTCTAGTGAATGCGGTGTTGCCTTCGAAACGAGCCGTGGAAACTTATACTGCAGTGTATACAGTTAATTATGAACATGTAACTTACAGAAGTCGCAATTACAAGAGTAGCGAAGTGCGTTTCCGCTGCATTTCTTCTGCGCTTTCCGCACACGCAGAGCCATCTTGCGGCAAACACAGAAGACCCCCTCCTCTCCATGTAGGGCGCTGCCTCGACAGATGGCGCGCCACGCGCGCACTGGAGCTGTGGAAGGACCGGTGCGAGGGGGGTCGTTGCCCGGACTCTCTCTCCCCTGACAACGCTTCCCCTTGCTCCCTCGGCAGAATCAAGCGTCCTTCCTTTCTTTAGATCGCTATCTGTCTATCTCTCTGCCCGTGCCGATCACGACGTTTGGCTGGCGTGCATCATTTCCTCCTCCGAGATACCGAGTTCTTCGGTTCGTTCCGCTTGCTCAGGCGCACGTTTCGTTGCTGCGCCGAACGCCGCGTTGCTCGACCATATGGCTCGACGCTCACCGCGTCCGATGCGAGGCGCCTCGTAAGTGATGGCTGCCCTGTAGCCCATTGTCTTACACCCCTTGGCGGGTCGACGGGAACGCTGTCGCGTTCCACTCTTGAAGGCGAAGCTTAAGCGTCCTCCAATTTTTCTGCAGTAAATGTGCCGCACCGGTACGGTGCTCATATCGAGGGAACGGGATCGGAGGTGGTCTACAGAATGTGGGGAGTCGTGAATTTCATGCTCGGTGACGCTGAGAAACTGATCAAGTCACTGGCAAAAAAAAATGTTAGTGTCCTACGCGCAGTTCAGTTTTCCATGATTCCTTCCTTGCTTCTTTTATCGACTTTCTTTTTCTACAAATGTATCACGAAAGTCAAGTTCGTTCAAGTTTATTATAGCCGAATTGGGGCATATAGAGTTAATTAATGTATCGAACTATTTTCAGTGCGTAAGCTTTTTTCATTATGCTAGGACTCGACTGCAGTGCGTTGTGAACGCATTGTTTTGCTTAATCACTAAGGTCGCGCCATAGTTCCTAGCACGCAGCGTAAGGCTATACGATTTCTTTCACATATTCTGTGCATACTCCACCAAAAACGATAGTGCGTTCTTCAGATTGATTCCTGCAGTCTCTTGGGAAAATGCCTTCTGTGCACAAGAGCAATGGTTCCGTGATTAATTGTGGTCTTTAAAAGAGGCGAATGAACAGTGCTGTTTTGTCCCATCTCGTTGCGAGCACTTAGAACAGGACACCGAGGATTATCCTTAAGGGAACTTCGTAGTCGGCCATGCAGCTATTCGTAGTGCTTTTTTAATCGCCTCAGCTTGTGCTCTCATGAAGGATGTTCTCGCTAGTCAGGAATGTCGTCGTGCGCCTGGCCCAACTCTTCCACCTAAAGGTAGTAGCCAGGGCAACTACTGACTGCCATTCACTGTTGACAACTATTGCTAACTATTGAAAACTATTCAATAAATTGCCGCACGCACGCACACACACATAGACGCACAAACACACGCACTCAGAATTCTTTGCTTGTAGGGAAAGCATTTATTTATTTATTTACATGTACCTTACAGGCTTTTGAGAAAGCAGTGTAATGGGGAATACGGTAGCATATTCGTGTGGAATCGGCAAAAAAAAAAAAAACATCAGTACAACGAAAGGAATATTCCACGCAACATGGAAAGTTAATACGACATAAGCAAATACAATATGAAGAGCAATAACAAAAAACAGTAAACACAATAACATAATAGCATAATAACATTATAAGCGTTTTTGCATGTATACAGTATTAAATATATTAAAAAATTAGGATCATTGAAATTCTTTTAATAACTTGTAGAAAAATACAGGAAAGAAAGTAAAAGAAGGCAAGACTTGTTAAACGGTTGAAACAGCATACTGATCGATTACAAGATTGGCAGTATTGAACGGTATGCAGTGATCGCATTCACCAATTGCATCCGCCTTCTTTCTTTTTTATTAAAGCGCATAACTTATAGATCTCACACTCCACAGTTGCGTCCGTCTGTCAGCGTATACCCTTTCCTTCCTTATGGGTCGTATAGTGTTAGCAACGCCTTTCGAGCGATAGACAGGAGAAGCAAACGTTCGACCCTTCCCTGAAATAAACGAGGCTGTACGGCTCACAGGCGCAAGTGGCTCATTGTCCCGAGACGCAATCTCGGAAGGAGAAACATCGCAGGCAAGCAAAGAGAGAGAGAGAGAGAGATAGAGAGCAAACCGACGCTGTAGCCGAGATACTTAGAGTAGGATCCGCGGAAACGCGATAGCGAAACTAAATCTCTCTCTGCAGAGCGCGTGTATATAAGGGCTCGGGCCTTCGCTCCGAAAGGCCCTGCGCTCAGGCTTAGCGCCGAGTTGCTAAAGCTCCGCCGAAGAACGACCGTGCGTGTGTATGAGTCCGAGACTGTGCTGCAGGAGGAATGTTATCAAAACTATAGAAACGCTGGCAGTGGATCGCATCAAACCGTCTTCGCCGCCAAAGTGTACACTACCGGGCGATGCGCCGTCCCTTTGCCGTTCTCTTCGGCGCCCACACGCACGCGCTGAGCCCGAGACTCTCAATCTGGCGCACGTTGGAAGGCACGAGACCGTTTCCGAAATGATCAGTGTCTGTTCTGTAGACATAATACGTGGTTCGGGCCCGTACACCCGCCCCGAACCTTGAGCCTTTCCAACGCTTTCTGGCTCTATATTGGAAACGACTAGCAAAAAAGGACACGTGGAGTCACAGGATATGGGAAAGGATGGCCGGCCGCATCATACGCGAATGTAGAACAATCCCGAGAACAAAGGAAGGAGGAGGCGCATAGGTATACGGCGGCCCGCGAGAACGGGGCAGAAAAAACAAGAAGCTCCGGAGCGAACGTAGCGAGGAATATCGGACAACTCTGCCGCTGCCGGCGAGCGTAATTGAATCAAGCCTGGCCGCCAAAGCCCGTCCGGTTCGATGCCGCACGGCCTTGCCCGAGATGCTGGGCCTCTCTTCCACTCTCCCGCACCCGTGTCTCGTGTTGATCGCAGCTGTTGGGATTCGCTCGCTCAGGAGCTTCTGAAGGGTCCCGTCGGCCGTTGCTCGGTTTCTTCTGCTGCCGCCGACTACGAGGCGCGCGATATGGCACTCGCTCGCTACATTTACGGCGACGACGGGCCTAATCAGCGGCAGCGTTTGGGCGATGATATGTAGCGGGAGCTGCGCATCCAGCTTGTGCCTTCTCCTTCTTTATCCTCCTCCCCCTCCCCCTCTATCTTGTTCCTATTTCCAGTGAGCACACACGGTGCTCCAATAAAGTAAAGCGCTGACACGCATCACTATTCTGCCGGTCTGCACACACGCAGACACATCCGCACGCACACAAACGCATACGCACACACAGATACGAGCGTATACACACGTGCAGACAGGCACATACAAGCATACGCGGACGCACGGGTTTTACCCGAAGACGCTGTAGGCGCGTCGGTCGCTGCTTCCTCTTCACGGTACACGGGGTTGTGCGTGCCTTTAGCAACGAATGGCGGAGCGTGGCAATATAGAGTGTGGAGCTGTGTTTACGCCATTCGTCTACTGCCTCTCTCTTTCTCTCTCTCTCTCTCTTTCTCGCTCTCTCTTTCAACTTTGCGCGCTGGCGTCGACTTTGCTGTTCTGTCCGAGGGAGGCCTGCAGCGACAGCTTTCTTCCCTCCGTCCTGGCGTTGTCTCGTCCTACCATCGTGTTTCCTCTTTCTGTCTTTCACGCTGTGGCAGCTATATACAGCAGCTGGCGCGGTGCTCCGTGGAGCCAGCTTGTAATACGGCGAAACTCCATTTGCTCTGGCGCCAGTTTTGGACTCGCGAGCGTGAGGCCCTCGGGCGCTGTGTGGTTGGTTTCGGCGCGGCTTTTTGCGGGCTCTTGCTTTAAACCATTACAGTGTGCGTGAGCCGTAGAGTGACTTCTTCACACCAGCGCACTGACCTTTCCATCCTATCTCTCGTGTTCCTATTGCCTACTTTGTTTTCTGCACTTTCCCGCAAGCTTATGATGTAAGAAGGATTATTAGAAAGTAGAAAGCTCGAGTGAATAATATTGGCAAAAAAAGAAAAGTGGTATTGAGGCCCGGTCCAGAAAATGTCTCGGTGTTTTCAAGACTCTAAATATTGAAGCCGAAGTCGCAGATCCTGTCGCATCTGCACTTCGCGACGACAACTGGAAAACGTGTCAGCATTGTCGCTTTTATTTTTCTACTCTCACCTTGTGTTTTCGGACATCCATTGTTGTTTTGTTTTCTCAGCATCGCGTGTTTCATGTTTGGACACTGTAGAATGAATAAAAGCAAACGTTATGGACTTGTTTTCTTGTTTCCTTTTCGGGGTGTCGTTTTTAATCACCATACACCAGTCCTTTTTTTGTGTGTGTGTGCGGAAGGGATCGAACATATTGTTTCACGAACCCGGTCAGAACAATTCGAAGATTCGGGGTATCGACGCGTCGGCCTATGCACTGCAAAGGGATCAAAATGTACAGGCCGTCGTATATCCCAGCATTGGCTGCGGTCGACATTGGCTTAATTCTTATTGACTTTTTCTTGTACTTCACCAAGCGTCTATTTGCCACGCAGCGAAGCAAGTAAACATGCACCGAGTGAAACTATCCAATACGATGACAATAACTTGTGCAATGTCACGAAATTTGCAGGACGTATCAGGGGCTCTATTCTGGACACGCATGGCGGCTGCACGGCCGCCATTATCCGCCATGTTTACTCTCTGATTGGCTGTCGAGAGGTCACGTGTTTTAAAATTTGTGCCGGGAAGCGGAAGTATTGCAAAATGCAATTTTGCGTTTTCATCAAGATGACGAAACGTGACGTGGAGCTGCAAATGTTATGGACTAATACATTTTTTTGGTCCTTGGCAGATATATTGTGATGTTAGCGCTTCAAAAAGAATGTGAGCGGTAGCGTGCAGAAGCCAGTGCAATGCATCTGCAATTGCGCGAATATGTGGTGGCGATTCAAGATATGCGCCATGCCAGCTTGCTGATTGGCTGAAGGAATATCTCATGAGGAGCGTCACAGGAAGGGCTGTTTCGTAAACGTCATTTTGACGACGCGTGACGTTTCGCAGGGCCGCCATTGCTGAGATTTTCCGCCATAATTTTTGCTGCGACGAGCCGCGCGAATTATGCTAATGGGCAGCCATATGCAATGGCAGCCGAGAGGAATGCGTATCGCCACATTTTCCCCGTCGTTTGGCGCCACGAAAATCTTTTGTTCATAACGCGTGCTCATAGTATTTGCATCGCTCTCGGGTGGTGTTGGCATTTGTGTTTTGGGCCATCGTTTTTTAAAAGAACGCGTTTATACGAAATAATATTGGTTGAATATAGCAAACTTTCAGCAATGTTGTCCACTTTTCACTGCTGCAATTGTATTGTAATCGAGATTAATGCCTTTTCGCACAATCAAAAGTTATTACAACGGCCTTTTTCTAACTTACAAAAAGAAATGTACGCAAGGCGGCGCCTTGAAGTTCCCTCCCGCGGTGCGAGTAACCAGCGAAATGAACAAGAGATGGCAGCGCCGGCGCTTGCGTCGCTCTAGTGGATATCTCTGGCGCGCGCAACGCTATCGGTGATATTCGGCCGTTTCTAAGCCAGCCGAGTCGGGCTGAGTCACTTGCGTTTCACGAAATAGTGATAACGTGGCCTAGAACGTGCGCGCATCACCACTGGTAGGTCGCGTATGTTGTCTCAAGAAAGAAAACAAGCGCGTTGGCGCCAACATGCGATGACTCATTCCATTTTCCAGGGACACGCATCCGAGCTACTGAAGCAGACGACGGCTTGTACGCAGCAGACGACGGAAGCGAGAAGCGTTTTCGACAGAATAATCATACGCTTTGAGATAGCTGCTTTATTTTTACTGCGGAGGAAAACTGTTTTCCTTTACCGATAACGCTACATTCAGTGCCTTCATTTCAGTTTCTTAGGCGAAACGTCAAGTTGGCGTCACGTTACGTAAGCAAAACCGGGCCACCAGCGCCATTTTGTTTGCGTCGCGCCTACGTCACGCATCGAAGAAAATGGCGGAATGTCCAGAATAGCGCCCCAGCTCATGATTTTGCGCTCTCCTGATGATCGAGGATGTGTTTTTGCAACGATAAATGTCACCATGGATTGGATTGGATATGTCTGTAGCTGTCGTCGTCGTCCTCCAGGAGCCCTACGTTGCGTATGCTTTCGCAACAAAAGATAGCAGCGGTTCAGCGAGGGAATTTGGCCGCATTGCGTCTTGTTTAACATAGCTGTGCATGCTGCCTACAGGGGAGAGCTACCCCTGTTTCTGAAAAGTGCACCTTTACATACTCTTCATCAGTTATTAACACATTGCCACTTGCAGTAGTGGGCTCAGTGCAAGAGAAGAGGCAGGCGAGGACCAGAAGAAAGAAGTTCGCGCGCTACCTAGCACGCTCGATAGCCGTGTCCCACGGCCGTTGGTTTTACGGAGCCAGCTGTCCTCAATAAACATCGCCCTCTTTGAAGACACGTGACAGTGTTTTCATCCTAGAGGCTCTAATTTCCACTGAATGGTTGAGCGGTACACCTGTCATTTAACTCTACGACGTATATGTATATAATAAACTGTAAACTTCGATAACGGCACCGAGACCGTCCTGTAGCAACAGCGGAAAAAGACGCGGCACAAACTCATAGAAGGCCACGGGACAAGGACATTTGACCGCTTGTCCCGTCGCCTTCCACATCATTGTGGCGCGTACTTTCGCGCTGTTAATTGCGACAAAATGCAGTTACATCGATTCTCGCGACTTTCCATCCCATAGCAAGCGCGTCTTCGCGACAGCGGGGATGATCTTCCCTTCGGCTGCGAGTAAATATTTTGTCGGCGTAACGTAACTGTTGTCATCCACAAGCCGTCACCTCCTCTGTTGTCCTCCCCCCCTCCCCTAAAAAAATGAAGTACCTAAGCTAGTTGTCGTGTCACGACGAAATGAATACAGTTATTGTTCTGTGTAGTCCACGGGGACTAAACACTTTATAACGTAGTTCTTGCACGTATAGGCATACAAACGATAATAATATCTTTACCCAACACAACCTCTTGTTACAAAAAATACCCCTATGTATTTGTAATTAAGTATGCATTTGTCACCACTTTTTCTACGTAATTTTTTTACCACCCATGGTGCCTTAGCCTATGCAAGAATGATATGGAAAATCGGGAAGCAAACGCTTCCAACCTCCTAACCTGAACCCCCGGCGAAATCTAATTTAATCTGATATGCACTGCAACCTCTGCATCCAATGACACCCACCATCACACGGCATCCCGGATAAACATTCCCGTACTTCATTGCTGTCCTAATGAATTACAAGATATATGCCGACTTTACCCAGCGTATGCGGGTGCTATTGTTATGATAAGGTGATCAATCACGTACCGAGACTGATTTCTGAAACGACAACCTTCGAATGAAAATCGCGCAAGAGTAAAATGGCGCAGGTTCGAAGCAACATGCCGACGCGAATTTCGTACCAAGCAATAATAGTTGCTTCACATGTAGAAAGGAGATTTACTCTATGCCGGCTTCTTGGCATTTTCTCAAATGCATTCTCTCTCTCTCTCTCTCTCGTCAACACGTGCACTGCTGAAAGTGAACAGCTCTACCACGGCGACAATATTTCAGACAAAAAAAGAAAGACAGACTTCTTATCCGTGATCACAAAGAAGTAGGTAATCTAAATAATCGATTTACTTTGTCAACACATTGGGAGTGATACCTCCGGGCGCGCGAATAAAGATGTCCTTTCTAGTTAGTCGCAATCTCCTCGAGACTACTTCCGGTACCTTGCCATTCGGAAAGGCGCGTCAGGTCCCATTGTCCACACAGGTTGTCTCTGAAGGCTCCATCGGGCACCGGGCCGCATGTATGATAAATGCAACACATGGATACTGCAAGACAACCTATCTCTCTCTCTCTCGTCAACAACTTCTTTGGCGAGCAAAGAATCTCAGCTTCCACCTTGCGCCTGCTTCATGCGCAACCAGAAGATGTGGGCATGTAATGTGCGAGTCTTACCTACGTAGATGCGCTTCTCGCAATATTGGATATGCGGAATTTCCTGAGCAAACTTCCCCACACGTCTCCGTCACCCTATTGAAGATGGCCGACCTCGCCTCTTGCAGCACTTTGTGAGGGAACGCGTTGCGTAGAGATATGGAGAGAGAGACAGAAAGTAAAGGTGCACGTTGTTAAAGAAACCACAGGTGGTCAAAATCAATCCGGAGCCCTGCACTACGGCGTGCCTCATAACCAATGCTGAAGTTTCACGACCTTAAGCACCCCATTTGAGATATCGCGGTTCGTCCGCGAAGTTGCTCCGCCTCTCAGCATTATGCACGTTCACGCCGCCGTTAACGCCCTGCAACCCTACGAACGCAACAGTGCGTCTTGCAGTATCCATGTGTTGCATTTATCATACATGCGGCCCGGTGCCCGATGGAGCCTTCAGAGACAACCTGTGTGGACAATGGGACCTGACGCGCCTTTCCGAATGGCAAGGTACCGGAAGTAGTCTCGAGGAGATTGCGACTAACTAGAAAGGACATCTTTATTCGCGCGCCCGGAGGTATCACTCCCAATGTGTTGACAAAGTAAATCGATTATTTAGATTACCTACTTCTTTGTGATCACGGATAAGAAGTCTGTCTTTCTTTTTTTGTCTGAAATATTGTCGCCGTGGTAGAGCTGTTCACTTTCAGCAGTGCACGTGTTTCACGTTGAACCGAAATCGCTATCGTGGAGCCCGTGAATGTTTAAAGACATGACGAGTGGTATGAGATTACTCATTGAGTTAGCGTAATGAGATTCTGTGGAAATCGTTGAACCGGGAAACTCAATATTTGATCAGTATCATCCGCCATATGTATAGTTATATATCTGTATATAAAGACCTCTTCCTTGGCTAGTTGAACACTCCTCTAATTAATCATTTGGTTACACGCCCAGCGTTGACGGACTACTTTCGAAGAGTCATTTACTTGCTCCCCGGCATTCAGTGCCCCGACCCATTCCTGACAGATCTCTAATTCAGTGCGGCGCCGGGCCCAAATCGAAGCGGGCGCTTCCAAACCGACCGTCCCAGTCCGGTCAGAAATGATCCTGCGGCCGTCCGTCCGCTGTCACATCCCCGCCTTCTTCGACTTCCCCGAATCAAAGAAATAAAGGACCATCAGCGCCGGCGTCGGATCTCATTTTACGTCGCTGCCGTTGAAAAAGCGTGCCACCGCCCGGAAATAAGTACTGGGGTGGCCTTCTTTCCGCGGCTGTGTACATCCCTGCCTCGAGGGCTCGCATCCCTTTCATCTCGGTAACAGCGGCGACTTGGGTTTCTTTTCTTGCCGTGTTGGAATTAAGGGAGGAGGAGAAGAAAAGTGGAAAGAGGGAGGGAGTGGAGGAGAGGGGAAGGAACACAGGTGCCGCGTCTCGGTGGTATTTATCAACAGCCATGTGTTTGTTTGCCTCGAGAATCAAACTACAGTGGCGAAGCCGGCGAGAACAATGTTTCCCAATCGAGCTCTTCGTTCAAGATAAAACGCTTGGACGGCAGTGGCGGCGGCGATCCGAGCACTTCGCTGTCACCCAGTAAAGCTTTCTGCGTTCTCTCTCTCCCTCTCCAGACTCTGTCCCTCCTTGTTCCTTCCTTCCTTCCTTCCTTCCTTCCATTCTTCGTCTTCCGAAGTCTTCTCGCGTTTCCGTTGCTTTGAGCCTCGGCGGCGAATGAGGCAGACCGACGGTGGCAGAAGCCCTCTTCTCTTTCTTCTCCGAGAGGAAAGAGATCAATATGCGCCCGCCCGTCCCCAACCTCACTGCTGCCGCACAATTTAATTTCAACGGCTTTGCTGCCGTATGCGTTGTGTGTGTGTGTGTGTGTGTGTCTGTGTGTGTGTGTGTGTGTGTGTGTGTGTGTGTGTGTGTGCGTGTGCGTGTGCGCGTGTGCGTGTGTGTGCGTGTGCGTGTGTGTGTGTGTGCGTGTGTGTGTGTGTGTGTGTGTGTGTGTGTGCGCGTGCGTGTTTGTGTGTGCGTGTGCGTGTGTGTGTGTGTGTGTGTGTGTTTGTGTGTGTGTGTGTGTGTGTGCGCGCGCGCTCGAACTTGTAGTCGTCCACGCGCTTTCCCCTTCGTTGAACCTCTGTGCCGAACCCTCGGCCTCCCTCCGCTATACCGTCACCAAATTGTCCGGGCCGCGCACTTGCGATCCTCCGGAATCGTACGCGGGGAAAGGGATCAGGGGTGCAGGGAAGGCAGCGCTCTCCTTTTGTCAAGAAATATATACGGCCCGGCACCTCGGCTCCGACGCTAAACATCCCAGCCCCGAGAATTGATTAACTCTACCCGACGGCTGCCGATGCAGCGACGAAAGCATTTGCTAAGTGCGCGCCCTCTCCCCTCTCTTTTCCCTCGCTTTCCTCTTTGCGACTCCGTTGCAAAGAGGAAGTGCGCGTACATGTGTCTGTGTGGCGTTCCTCATTGTCTGTCTGCGCGTGCGTGTCTGCGTGCGTGCGTGCGTGCACAAGTGGAAGTATGCTAATGCGCACGCGATACGGCGTGTTACACGTCATACTGATTTGTGAAAGAGTGGTACACAGGGGCGCCTTTAACTCGTGTCAATATGCCTCGTTTGTTCAGACGATGAAAGACCTGGTGGAAGGAGAGGGAGGTGGAGGAGCGAGTTGTGCACGAGGCTGATAAACCAAAGGAACGATGAAATAAATTTAATCCGTGGCGCGCTGTTTAAAAGAGGTAATATATCCCACGCGGACATTCGTTTGGAACTCCTCCTTCTCGCTCTTTTTCTCAATCTGTCTCTCTCTCTTTCTCTTGTAGTGTTTCATTAAGAACATTGTGGGATGTTTGTGTTTGGACACGGGAACTTTAAAGGCGCTGATACGTGAAACTTTGTTTGTTTTCCATAATGACGAAGATCAAGACGTTTATTGCGATTTAAACGATTTAAGGAACACTGTAAAAAATGACTACAAAATATACCTTTAGTAGAAAGTTTTCGGAAGGTGCGCAGTGCGAGAAAACTCGGGTATCTGGGGTTCTCTGCATCCAGAAAAATGTGCTACGCTGCCTGAGCCTCGCCATCTGATTACATCCCTCAACTTGCAGGCTGCCTGCCTAAAGGCCGCGTGGGGGACATTCGAGCTTTTTCGCACTTGCGGCGTTCTCGAAGCGTCTGCGGGCGAGTGTCGCTGAGGCCTTCACCAACGACAACAACTGCTCAGCCTTCGCTGCGCCGCACTGTTGTGGCGGGCGTCTCGTCGTTTTAATTCATCGCTGCGTGTTGGCTTCCCTACAAAACAATTGCCGAAACAAATTGACGTATAGGTCGAGAAGGAATGCAGCACAGCATACGAGATTCTAGGGCGAAAGAATGTCACTGTCTCTTTTTCTTTTTGCCTATTGCCCTATAGTTCATTTCTCCTGTATTGCATTCTTGTTTGTCATTATCTTTGCTATATCTTGTCAATGGCTGCAGTCTCGTTGAGTGACATTTCTGAGTCGTTCGCTTTGTCCAGGAACGAAGGCGATTACGAAGGTTTAGTTTTGCCAGTGACGTTAATGTACAAGCTCTCGTTGGCATGCTTATTTTCTTGAACTTAATTCCAGCTGTAGAGTTGGGACCTTGCATAGGCAGCTGGCTCTTTCGCGAGCACGAAATAACTCTCCCTAAGTGCGCGGCTCTGGCCGTTCCTCGCCCTGTGCGCTCCCTAAACGGCACGGCCTCCTTCGCTCTGCGCAAGATCAACTGCGACTGTCTCGAGACAAACGGCGGGGCCATGTAGCCTGAACGGCAAGATGTTCCGGAAGCGGCCGTAGTTGAGAAAAGTAATTGCATTCTTTCTTTACAGACCGGACAGGTTATTCGGCAGACGAATGGGTAATCTATGGCGCCGCGGTCCGCCTTCCGAGCGATTAGCAATTAAAATGAGCATGGACTCAACCACTGCCTCTCGCAGGCCTATTTCATTCCGCAAACTTCGCGTTTCCCGTACTCATCAGCGAGAGACATCAACGTCCACTTTGTCTATCAGGGCACATTACCTTGCGGCGCAGTCGCAAGTGGGGCAAACTGCTTAGTAGCAGGACATTTGAGGCCCCTCTACCCTCTCGACGTTTCGAAGAGAACAGAAAGTCGTTTTATTTAAAGAATGCCACAGAGACCGGCCACATCGTGTGTTGCAAGTGCAGTGCTGCCCTGCACTGTGGGGAAGGTAAAAGGGGGACTACATGAAGATATATTACCGTTCTTTCTTACCGTGTGGCCTGTAAGGTCGATAGAGACGTTCCCTTTGTAAAGTTGCCGCAATTTTCCATGGGAGCAGCGAACGCGTACCCTGTGGCAAGCACTGCGACATTCTTAAACGCTCGACTCAAGTCCTGCCTCGCACAAAAGTTGTAACAGGGCCCGTATATTTTATTGCAGTTCGTCTCGAGTGGGACCGAGGACTCAAAATGATGTCCTCCGAGAATGGCTTGGCTTTTTTGATGCATATTTCCTAGCCAACAAGCTAAAATGCGCCGCTCCTTCGTTTGTGTGGGGCACGGGGGAAAAAAAGAAAGAAAATGGGTGCCAATGGCTCTGGTACATAGCAGCAGCCACAATCTGAGCTACTTTCGCGGCTGATGATCCGGCATATAGCGTAGGGCGGATGGCACGCCAAGACGTATTCTGCGCACGAAACGTGTGCAGTAGGCGTTTCAGATTTATTAACCGTATTTTGGCATTCAACTTGCTGAGTTGCATGTGACGAAAGTCCGGTTGAACCTCGCGATCAGACGCGAAGCTTTAAAGTGCATCAGGAAGGTAGCAGTTTGTATGCTGTCTAAGAAAACTGTGCAATGCGTGGTACAGTCTCATCATTCGAGGAGGAGATAAGCTAGGTTTCCGCAAGTCGAGGCGCTAGTACTGCCAGGGGAACGTGGGGTCTCTGGTTTTCTTGATGCAGCTATCGTAGTTTTCTATTTAAACGGTAATCCCTCTGGTCGAGTTTTTGTCGAAAGCCTCCGTGCTGTTTTTTTTTTTTTTACTTAGCTTTCGAGGCACCTCTGTCGGCAAAAGTCGCTTCTGGAATTGCGCTCGTTAAACTAATCTTCTGACTGGTCCTTGACCTAGCACTGTGTTCACTCGATGCACTTTATCTAGCGTCCGAAAACAAGCTAGCTTGGAAGTTGGGCTGAGTTACTGTAGCAATCAGTGTCCGTGCTGCGAGACCGAAATGCTCACTTCGGAGTTGCTTGTGCAAGTGCGCGGGCGAACTGCATATACTGGCGAAATGGCTGTCGCGTGTCATTATGGAAAAAAGCTGTGATACGACGCATCCCTTTTGGACACGTAGCGTCCCAAAGTACCAGTCATTATAATGGGTGTTCATCCACACCCTCACACCAAGAATTTGGTACCCTTGCAGTCTTCTGTCGTTATCCTGCTTGCTTCTTTTTCTTTCTTTTTTTTATCTGTCGTAATGTCCAGCTACTCCAGCCGCGAACATAACAAGAACGCGTATGGTTGCGTCATGCTCGCGCTTTGCTGCAACGCGCGCTCGAGTATGATGGGCCTGCGATTCTCTCATTACAAGCCCTTGCTTAGCGACCCTATTAACTGCTGTTTTTCTTACGCTATGAGCGTTTCTGTATGCTGGAAGAACCAGATGTAAAGCTGTCTGACTTAATTTCGCTGGTTATATGAGCCTGTGCAACGCAACCGTACGCCCTCTTTACCATTTTTTTTTTCTTTAGTCACCAAAGCCAGATGGCCTTTGGCGACTATCGGTAGCATACATGACATGCAAATTTTCGTTTTCTTTTGCAGGTCATCAAAATGACCTGTATGGTAATTTGAATGATACTCTTACACAAATGAGCATGCTGGTAAATGACATTCCTCTATACCTACAATTTGTGTTCATCACCTCCTAACGAAATTACCAACAACAAGTATATAGAACTCACCCTTAGTAACACATTATCGGAAAACATTTACATAAGCAAGACTTCTTCATGAACTTTCCGGAACTTGCGTTTCTTGAGGATTTATTTTTATACGTGGAACAATTACGCTTAGGAAAATACCTCATTACACAAAAGAGCTTTGCTCTTTGTGATTGGTCAGACCCTTACTGAAATATGTATGCGAATAATGGGATAGACATGGGCGGATAGACATGGACATGGGCGGATAGACATGGGCGAATGAGAGACATGGGCGGAGACATAGATAGACATGGGTGGAGACATGGGCGGAGACATGGGCGGAGACATGGGCGGATAGACAAAGATGGACAAGAGGAGAGGTTCACATCACAACACCACACCAGTCGTTGTGGTGTGTACCTCTCCTCTTGTCCTTTGTGTTCTTGACTGGTTTTTGTCGTTCAAGTATGTACCAACTCGCCCAGATTTCAACCCTTCTATGACGCTTGAATTTATATACAACGTCAGTACGACTATGTGACTAATGGGGCGCTCTAGTGAACAGCCACATAAGAACGAGCCTCTTCATAAACAACGCCAAGTATAGCGATCACCTTACATAATGCGATGCACACTGTTTAAGAACGGGCCTCTTTGTGCCCCAGCCGAGAAACGTGAGACATTTACGAGTAGTCAGCACGGGATAGTGAAACAGCGTTTAATTTACTAAAATAATTCCCGCTACAGTTCGTTCTAACACGACTGTCTGGCACCAGTCCTCACCGACGCGCCCGCGTGCTCCGCGAAGGAATCCGTCGGCAGAAGGATCGTCGCTTGCCGCGTCACCTCGCCACAAATGTCGTCGCGAGTTCCGAGGTGGCCACAAGCCGCATCTGTGGCTACCGTAGCGTGTCCGCGTTGTTTCCAGGAGATCGGCATCTGCCGATGTTGAGGGGAGGGGTAGTGCGAGGACATAGTTTCGCCGCCGCGCTCGCTGTATGTGGCGCGCCCGTGAGTGCGTCGCGCGACCGCCGACGCCTTACCACGTGGCTGTTCCTCTCTCTCTTTCTCTCTCTCTGTTCGTGGGCGTGAGTGTGGTCCGAGCAGCCGAAGCGGCCGACGGGCCGTCGGTTGCGGTGGGGTCCGGCTGACGGCCAAGGGGCGCTCGCTATCGCCAGATAATGAGTTTCCCGGCGGCGTTCAGCGCGCGCCGGAGGCTGCTGCTGTTGCTGCTGCCTTGCTGCTGCTGTTGCTCCCGCGGTTCCCGTACGTGTAAAGAGGAGGGACGGAAAAGCCAGCCAAAAGCATAGAAACAAGTGGCGCTCGCTCGGGTCCGGGTGACTGTGCCCGGAGGCTGTATGAGCTAATACCCTTCCTGCCCCTTCTCCCCCTTTTTACTTCGGCGAGCCAGCCAGTGCCGTCGCTGCTGCCTCCTTAACGACATTATCGCGAGGAGCTCAGAGGCTTCCGCGCGGCTGCTGCGGATACCGGCGAGCCCGCTCTGCTTCCATCGCAACCGACCGGCGAAGGCTCGGTCGACCTCTTTGCGCACCCGCGCTTTTATAGCGCCTTTGTTCTCTCTCTCTCTCTCTCCTTTTTTTCTTTACTTTCATTATCATTCCTCGAGGGATCTGTGCTGCCCCCACGGGCTTTTTCTCACTTCTCACAGAGACGCCGACCGCCGTCGGCCGGCTAGCCGCGCACAGCCTTTAGTGAAACGTGCGGATCAAGCAGAGGGGTGCTGGCCGGACTTCTTCCTCCGCGCCTCCGGTTGGCCAAAAGAGCGGAGACCAGATTTGTATCTTGTTGCTCCTTAGGGTTACGGATAGGCTCGTGACCTCGCCGCCTGTACTTTGGCCTCCCATTCTTTCCGAGTGCCTGGCACTTTCTTGTGCCCCGAAACACTTCTCTACTTCGTTTGCTCCCGAACGAGGGCCTCGTAAGTTAATACTCTCTTCGGCACGACGACGCTACAGTGCTACATTATCTAGATGGGATCAGGGTGAACTAACCCGTGGCTGCCCTCGATAGTGTCATCACGGTTCGCTGTGTCTTTTTATTTCGGTTATCTAAGTTTTGTGTTAGCAGACCTTGTTAGAATGGCCAAGCCGTCCCTCTTGTCGCCAGCCACTTTGTGGCCAATTCACAGAGTTTTTTTTTGTTTTTGTTTATCACTTTCTCAGCTGCGCCGTGTCTGCCGACTCGGCGATCCCTCAATCTCGTAACTGTCCCTCGTCGCGCGGCTGACCGTAAACCGGAAAGCCAAGCTTTGACGCTTAGTTGGATCAATGTTATTCCTTCACTGCAGTCTCTCTGACCATTGCACTCCGAAGAAGGAAGGCAAGGGCAGCCTTTGCGGCAAGCTTAGTCACGCTGTCTCCCCGCACGGATGCAGACACACTTGAGAATAGCTTGGAAGTAATCCCTTTCCAGGAAGAGAACAAAAATTATTAAAGAATTGGAGAGCCGCGGTAAAGCGAAGAAAAGGGGAAAGCAGCATGCGCTGGCATTCGACAAAGATTCCTTCTCGCGGAGGAGAGGGGAGCCGCTGGCCGAGCGCGGCGCGTAGGAAAGACGCGGGAGTCGGGAAAAGCGGCAACCGAGAATGGGAAGGAAAAGGGAGCGCGGGGCCGCGAGGCGGCGGCAGCGATGCCAGCTCGCCTGGTGGTCGGAAGGCGAGTTAAAACACCGAATTTGCCCCGGGTCGCACATCACACGCGGACCGCGCGGCGGTCGTCGCGTGCTCCGTGTCGCGTCGGCGGGAATCGGCCGTGGTGTCTCGTCACGGCTGGGTGGCGCACTGGCAACGGTCAGCGGTGTCTCTCTCTTCTCCGTGTCGCCGGTGCCACGTTTCTGCGGAGGAATTCGCGCGTGAACTTCTTTCGTCCGGTGCGAGTGCATCCCACGTCGGCGACGTGTTCGTGGCATTGCCACCCCTCGACGCCTCTGTCTCTCTCTCTCGCTCCCTCTATGCCATCCTACATGTGCTAGTCATTCTGTCGAGAGGATGTACTCTGCGGATATATTCCGCGGTAGCTCGACGCGTCCTTCTTGGAAGACAGCTCGTTAACACCAACCAGCACCGCTGCAGCTGTTCCCCGGCGGCACTTACGGCTCGGCGCCCTATTCGTATGGCACGAAGCGACAACGTCGCATTGCTTTTGCGGTGGTGTTGGAGACGCGAGCGGCTGGGGTCGCTCGGTGCGACCGTGGTTTCGGACCGGTTCGGCGAGCGGCATCGGAATGTCGAGCGACTCTCGCGGCCTCCCAAACCAACGACACCGATGCTGTGTCCCACCCGTGCTGGGGCGCTGTCGTTCATTAGCCAAGGCACTCCCCCCCGCCAATGATGCTAGTGCAAGCGTGGCGGACACGTGACCACGAGTGTCCCTGAAGAGCACTGCGGACTCTGCACAGAATTCTTTTGGGCCTTGTTCTTCTGTATATTTCCCATTATCTCTCAATTCTTTTTTTTTTGCTTTCAAATTTTTCATCGTCTTACCCTCTCGGTCTTCCCTACACTCTCGTCGCACCTTTCGACGAGCAACCGCACAGTTACCGAGTCTGTACGTGCGTCTTAGGTGCCACGTGAGAGTGCTCGCAGCAGCGTACGTGACCGTAAGTTCGCTCTTCTAACTCTCTGGCTTTCACAGCCGCAAACCCTCTCATTCCGCGTACCTTCCTGACTGCATTTCTACGTGCCTGCAGAAAAAAAAGAAAGAACTTAAGTGGCGGAGGAGAGATCTATTTCGCCGCCGTCTTTTGAACACGAAACGTATACCTAACCCATTAACGAAGAGTTCGTCGGGTGTTTCTAACGGCGGCGTACCAGGTTTCGCCTATCTTTTCTCTCTCAGCTTTCTTTCATTTTTTTTTTTGTACGCGTTGCCCGCTGATTGAGGAGATAGCGACGTGACGCCTCCTGACTTTTCGTACTCCAGGCTCGTTTCGGCCGTCGTCTACGCTTCTTTGAAAGCCACACCGAGAAAGCCTCCGGCGAGAGACCGCGAAGGAAAACCCCTTTTAGCGCGCACGACCGTGCACGTTTGGCAATTTTTCTTCTCCGTCTCAATTTTTTTTCTTCTTTTGCGTTTGTTCAAACTGGACTAAAGGTGACTTGAAGAAGAAGGAGAAGAAAAGTAGCAGGCGAGGGTGGTGACCGACGGAACATGAAGCACACAAGGTCCACTTCGAAAAACGGGCAGTGCTCGCCAAGTACCACGCCTTCTCTGGACGCTGGCGACGCTGCCGCAAAGCGCAGTCACCGCTGACGTCGCCCGCAGCCATGCCAGCGGCATCGGGGCCGGCAGGCCGAACGCGCGGTCGCGGCTGCATCGCAGGAATGCCGTCCTCCGGGGAACCGGACGTGCCGTCATCTTCCCGGCTCGACTCGGGATGATGCTCGTGCGCGAAGGGACGTGATTTCCCGCACCGCCGCCTTCCCGCCGCTTCTCCGAACCCTCCTCGTCGTCGTCGGGGTCGTCTTTTTTTTTTTTCGTTTACTCCCGGGAGCGTACGTACGCCTCTGTTTTCGGGGTCTGTGAAAACCTTCCGACGTTGGCCTTTCCGGGGCCCCGTACTTCGCTACGTTAAGTGCTCGGCGTCATTCTGGATCATCAGCAACGACTGCAAAAAAAAAAAGTGCGTGATAGTGTGTGCGTCTGTGTGATGTGTGCGTGCTTTTAGAAGAAGAAGAAAAAAAAAGGCAAGCGCCACAGCGGCTGCGAGTGCGAGAGACGCCCGCCGGTGGGTGTGCTCGTGGCCGAGGCGTCATGTATTTCCTCTACGGCATGATGAAGCACTGGCAGCTCGTCGGGCACCACCACCATCACCACCACAGGCACAGGCGCCACAGAGTAAGCGAATCGTCGAACGGCTTTATCTAATGTCCTCCGCGGACCAAAGCGAATGGCTCCCCTCTCCGCGTAATTTGCAGCATACGTGTTTCGTTTTTTTTTTTTTCTACGTTAAGAGGGTCATTACGGGACGTCTTTGCCTCAGCACTTCTTTTTTTTTTTTTTTTTGTCGGCGCCCACTGACTTCGGGGCCGAGGTTGCCTCTGCGTTGGGCCGAACGGAGGCCGCAGAGATCTTGAAAGGAACGTGACGTCACGCTCAGTTTGCGTCGTGAGTATTGGGGCGGCTACTGCGCAAGCTCAGAATTCTGCCTTTCTCACTGTATGGTGTGACAAATCAACTCAAGTACCGCTCTAGAATTGCAGTGCAGCACCGAAATCCCCCCAGCGTACGTTGTTGTGTTCAAAATGAATTTCTCAATGTTCTCTTTTCTTAAATGCAGAGCAAAGGTTGGCAAAAAAGAAAGAACAAAGCGCGCGATTCATCTCGACGACTACTGCTCCCCTCACATAGCTACTGCAATTTAATTTTCTCGCTTCTACTTATTTGTTCGTTTGCTTTTTTTGAAAAACGCTTATCATATGGCACAGTGTTCTATATGTATCCTGTAACGACTGTACTCTGCGTATGAATTCGAGGAGTGTTTTGTGGTATCTGTCTTTGTGTATTCAACGAACGTAACTAGACACGACACCGTGGCGATTACCGGCTTGTGGAGGACGCAAACGGCTCCGTTGTGAGGTTACTCGCCGTTTACGCTGTATTGCCTTTTATTTGGTGAATGTCTGCGGGGATCGGAAGTCCAGCACTCGTGGTTGGAATAAATAGGATTATTCCGGTTATGACTTTCGCTATTACATCTTGCTATTCCTCTATCTTCGTTCTCTCTAGATCGCCGTATGGGCTTTTTGTATGACCTCGTTTGATGACCGGGGAGAAATCAGTTTTCGCCATTATCCATCCCAGCTGTAAAAGACGGTGAAGGATAAATGCGTGTACGGTTTTCGGTGAAAAGCGTATTCTTGGGCAACGTGCAATAATGTCACTAATCAGCTCTAGCTTTTGTCATCACTCGTCGGAATTGCCTTTCGTATGACATATAGCATCAAACTCAGATTTCAAGGCCTCTCTTCATAGTCCGTTCAAGGTTTCTTTACGTAAGCACATTCCTGCATTCATTTTACGTGCCTTTGTTTATTCTTTCGCATCGTTTTCTTTCTCCTTAACAGATATCTTCCTATAAGCTTCGAAAAGATACTTTGAATGAGTACGTAGAGAGATTCGATGAGTTTTTTGCAAAACTTGCACTGCAACTATTTACGCAAGGACAGCTCACTCTGCTGGTTGCGAAACGAAGCGTACAATTGTTTCTGAGCGCCCTTTCGTTACCGTGCGAGTTGTATTCCATTTGCTTAACTTGTTTTAGCGCAACAATTGTTCAATAAGCTCCACTAAACTAGGCCAACGTTTGGACCAACGATTTTCCCAGCTTTTCGCGATGACTAGATGTTGAGTTGTTCTCTACGGGTAGCGAAGTACTAAAATGCTCCGAATAAGTGACATTAAGCTGCCGGCCATGCTTTCTGCCTCGCATCTACAGAGACCACGCGGTTCGTGTGGGTTTCAGTCGTAAGCTAGTCCGAACGCAGTCAACATAAAGAAGCGACGCTACTTCAGACTGCGGTCGCTAATAGATTACTCTGGCGACTTGCGCCCGAGGCACTTGGTTGCTGCCTGCCGAGTTATCGACTCACTGAATCGTTAACCAGTCTTGCTAAGTGTTCGGGCGCTCGTTAAGCTTTTTAGCACATGGTTTCTCTCTGTTTGCAAGGATAACAAAGGCAACCGCTTGTTTGATTCTGCTTTATTTTTATTTTGCTCTCCTACTGCTTGGTTTAACGACCCTTTATAAATAAGTCGCACTCGCTGCCTGCGCGTTTACGTGGCGAATACGCGCTACCTCGCGTAGCGTTGTGTAGACATGTTCGTATCTACGACTGCGGGTGCCTCGGGTGATTACAAATTCAAGACCAGCGTTCAAGACAAGACAAGACAAATTCAAGACAAGTGAACTGACGTAATTGCAAACATAGAATAGCAGCTGGAGGACACCTTCATCTATTCCGTAAATTTTGCAAACAGGAAAAAGAGGTACACGTGCTCTATCCTGCCAGTCGAATCGTAGACTTCTTTTTGTTATTGTACTTCTATGAATGTTCACCTTCGTGTGTTGTTCGCGTCGTCATGACGCGTGATCAAGACGTAGCCAAGATGCTGCAAACTCGGCGAGGCGTTGTTTTGTTGAAATCTTGTGGTTTTGTAGGTGCACTTTTGGCACAGAGTGAGTGGGAGAGGGCTGACAAGCAAGTAGCCCAACATTTCATGTCACCTCTCGCGGCGACGACCGGAGCAGGATAATCGCTAATCTCGAGCACCCGATGGCTACCGAGCACCCGTTGGTGCGTGCTCGGTAGCTGCGGCTGCGACTCCGCATGCATGCGAATTTCGGTGGTCTCATCTCTCGGGATGCAAGCCTGCACTGGCGAGATGATGTTACAGTGGCGTCTTATGCGAGACACATCTAAAGCTTTGGTCTGCACGAAACATTGCTTACACAAACTACACATCTGCATATTCTCATTCGCCCGTTTTGCCGCGATGCAACGTGCTATACAGGCTAGTCTAAAACCTGTCTTAAGTATTTGTGGCAGCTCTTTAGAGTTAGACACGTGTACTTGGTGCTCGAAGTATGTGCTCGAAGTGTTTTGCGCGCAGCGGAGGCGCTCTTAGTCAGTCAGTCAGTCAGTCAGTGTTTTATTTTCACCAAACAAAAACAACTGTGAAATAAATTTCGCAGACACCATGGTCTCGAACAGGCAGTTTGGTTACCTGTTACCGAGTGTGGCTAGTGCGGGTGGTGAGCGCTCGTGTTATGTATGAATGCGCCATATCAATTGGCGTAGCATGCTAGGCGTGTGGCCAGGCATGCAATATGCAGCTTCGTGGATGTGTCCTCTTCGCTTCATACCGCACAAAGTTCTTATCTGCGACTGCGAGAACAACCACCGTGGAGGGGGGAGGTATTTTTGACAGGACGGACCCGCGATGGCGCTAGCGTCTAATCTGCCAAGACCTTTCAACGCGGATTAGATTTAGACGCATGATGGCTCTAGCATGGCCGGAGCTGCGCACGTTCGCGTCCTTTACGTGCCGCCACCGAGCAGTTGTGAGCCCGTCGAGGACGCGACACTGCTAGACAAGGAACGAAAAAGAGAAAAAAAAATGGAGGACGAATTAAAACCGGCCCTTCGCTAAGCGGCTGGAGGTGCGTGTGAGGCGCGACACACTTGCTCAAGAAGTGGCCCGTGGTGGTTCTTCGGGATTAGAATGGGACGCGAAGGAAAGTATGGGGGATTTTTGGGGAACCTCCATCACCCTGCTTGTCCGCTTGTACTTATTTCGCGACACAACCGGACGCCTCCGGTCGATTATCCCGGCGCCGGTGCTCTAAATGCGCTGGTTTCTTTGTTTTTGTTTTCAAAGTTGCAGCAGTGTATTACCAAATAAAATGAACGCGGGAACTGAGCGCGGCGTCCAATAGCGCCGCTGTTTAGCGAAAGGTCACCGGCTACGTTGGGAGGGCTGTGCGCGGTGAAGCGCAGCAATTGCAGTAGGGATTACGAGGCGCGAGATTTCAAGCGGTTTGGTTTTGTGTCGCTCGACGAGGAGATTTTAGACGCGAACAGCGCCTTTCTTTTTTCGCACGGTCATCTTTTCTTTTTTTATTTACTCGTATATTCTTCATCATCTTTATCGTAGGCTCCTTTACTAGCGGCTACTTCTTTTTTCTCGGGGGGGGGGGGGGGGGAGGAGTTGACGATTTGAGTCAACTGCCGAAATGGGAGGAGGTTTCTGGCGAGTTTCGCGTCGCCCGCTGGATTCGTTTTCCACCCCGCGCGGTCTTTCTCGTCGCATCTTTTCGTGGCTTGTTTGTTTCGATCCAAGTTTGTTTCTCGGTAACTACTGCATGTGTGACAAGTTCGTTTTTTTTTCTTCTTTTCATTGGAGTTATTGCAGTTGTGTGACAGCTCAAACCTTCCTCGCTTGTCTTCTAGACTGCTTTTCTTTTTCTCTCGTTTTCCTCTTTCGTCCTTTCTACTCTCTCAGGTGTTTTCGCTGTCTGTCTCCCTGTTGCCTTTCTAGAAACATCTCATCTCGCATTCCTTCGAAAGACGCACGGAAAACGAAATAATTGGCAAAAAGAAAGGAAAAGTAAGAAAGAAATAAAAGGAAAAGGGAGGAGCTGACAACACGGGGCTCACGTTATTGCTTTGCAAGGCAAGGCCTGCGCAAGCTACGCTATACGTGGTATGCGTGCCTGTGTGCACAGATTGCCGTGACATCGAGGTATTGCGTTCGTCGCTCGAGTCATGGCACACAAAAGAAAAGGCACGGACACACACAAAGTAAGTCGGCACACACGTTTTCAGCGTGCCTGCCGCGATGAGGTTTGTCTTTACTGTCGGTCCATATACGCCGTCACGCTTCATGCAGAGGGCAAAAGCTCCGTGACATTTCTACGACGTTTCTTTCTTCTCTGTTTTTTTTAGAGGGGAGGATGGGGGGGGGGGCGAGATGTACATTCTGGGCTCCTGCAAGTCAACGCCAAATAAACTGCTGCGCAAAGACAAAACATCTTCTTTATCCAGAGACCACAAAACCACGAATGTAAATTGAGTTTATAACGTTAGTGGGATTACAATGTTGTTGTTTTTTCTTTTTCTACGAGTGAAAACCTTTTTTTTTTCTTTGGCTTTCGCAAGCTTCGCATCAGATGATGGAATTCTGAAGCAATGCTTTCTTTTTAAGGTTGTTCACTCAGACGAGAACATAGGTCTGCAGCCGTATCGTATTGCAGCCCCTGCTCATTTGTTGATGTTGCAGTGTGAAAACTAGCCTTCTACGGGATCAGAAATTGGGGTCGCCGGGCTTAAATAATTATCTGCAGCAACAATGCAAGTGCCTAGCTGGCATGGCGATGGTGTTTTCTTTTCTTATTTTTAATTTCTTCTTCCTCTTTCTTTTCTTTTCTTTTTATTTTTATTATTATTTCTTTTTTTTGCGACATGATTTCTTGAGACTCCACCATTCCTAGTTTCTTCTCCGTTAAGACGTGCTTTGCCATAAGCATGGTCGTTAAGAGACAGAGCCTACTTACTAACGACTTGCTAAACTTTTGTCACTCGTATATGCATTTCAAACGTGGATTTTCTTTAAAGCGTTTCTCTAAACGCCAGACGTTCCATTAAGACTGCCTTCATTGCCGATTCATTTTTTTTTTCTTCTTTGCTTTGCTACAAGTGCATGATAAAATAGTGAAACGCTTCAGCGGTGAACTCGCTCTAGGGAAATTAAAGTAAAACTATTTTTTATGTCTATTTCTCTCCTTGTTTTCTCGAAAATGTTGGAGAGTAGGCAGTAGATATACACGAGTCTTTCCATCCTCGAGATTACGTCGCTAATTAATCCAGGATCGTTTTACATCCGGCGCTTGCTGCGCTCATTTAAGCCCGAGTACGGACCGAGCTTTCTGTCTCATTTGCGCAGAAACATTTGTAATTTTTACAGCTTCCAAATCGGTATAGCGTGGCTATCTCTGATGAAATACCGAAGCACGTTTTCAGAATACAAAATTTATATCTTTGAATGAAGTGTCACTGCGAGCAATCTTCGTTTGGATTTTCTGAAAGCCACAGTGAAGGTCAGGTATGTGGATATCCGTGCCACATTATGCCTCTCTGGCATGCGAAAACAAAGTCAGTGAGTCCACGTTAACTACCTTTATGTTTTTTTTTCATGCCGAGTTGATTTAACATCTATCGTTGCGTGCCCGACCCTCTCTCACTTCGTATATTTGTGTCTACGTTTTTCGCTGCCTTCTATAGTGTGCATACAACGCCTATCGCAAACGTTGACGTCTGCCTTGCTTTCACACAGACCAACCTCGATTACTCGCTGTGGTGCAGGGTGGGAAGAAAATTGTCTCTCCTTGAAACCGGATTAAGTTGTTCAGCGCGACTAAGCGAATACGAATACTATACTTGAGAAAGCGTGCGTTAATGGGACGACATAATATTTTTTTATAGAAAGCGCAATAATAATAATTCGTTCGCATCGAATTCTCAAACAAGGCCGTTAAATAATTCTGTTTTCATTAGCGAGTGAGTTGGAGAAAACGTAGAACAATGCGTTCGACATTCTTTTTTTTTCGAAGACTTACGCGTGCCCTGTTTTGTCTGCAAAGAAGCGTGGTGTGACTTAATGAGCAGATATATATCTGCTCATTAAGTCACACCGTGCTCCTCTGCAGACAAAACAGGGCACGTAGGTCTTCGAAATATATATATACCCGTGTTTACGGCTAGGTTAACTTCTTTAGACGGCGCTAACTACTTTTCTGGCGTCATGTAAGCTATGTTATTATTGCCTGTTTATTCGTGACTATTGCTGATAGTTAGGGTCCCAGACCAACACGATCGCTTCGAAGAACACCGGTCCGTCCTCGGCTTTTGCCGCAGTTAGCTTCTTAAAATCGCGTGCAGTTTGTCACGAAATCACACTCCTACCGGCAACCCTGAAAAGCGAAAATAATCATTGTTTCAAGAGCGCAAGAAGCTGAGGTTTAGTGAACTGCAGCCGTAGTGGGGGGAGGAGGGGGGAGGGGGGGGCATAGGCGAGACAGAGTTCAAAAGCTGCGCGTGAATAATTTCTCAAGGGGAGGAGGAAGAGGAAAAGAGAGAGAAGGTCAGGGAAGTCAGCCAGTGTAAAAATCGGCTAGTGATCCTGTAGCTGGGAAATGGGTAAAGGGAATGAGAGGCGATTGTAAGTAAAAGTTGAGAAAGGGAAAGAAGTAGAGCGCCCACAAACGCGATGCGACGCGCCACAACACTTTTGACAGTCAGTCACAGAGTTCGCGCCTCCTCTCGTAGCGCAATAACGTGTTCAAAGCCTTCCATTTGGAACACAGACTGGACCAGTTTCCGAGTATTCTCTCCCTCGTCCTGTTTGTCAAGAGCTTTAGAGAGTGCTTTTCTTGCCGCACTGTAGCGAGGGCAATCGCAGAGAAGATGCTTGATCGTCTCTTTGAAGCAGCAGCTGACCCAATCAGGGCTGTCGGTCATTCTAACGCTGGATTAATAGTTAACATTCAACCCACATGGCTTTCGAACTGGTGCCGAGAACCTCTGGCAGCTGGAAATGATTGATCCCCCGCTGATGCCCCGTCCCCCGTTGATGCCACCAGAAAAAAAAAAATACAGCCGCCTTTGCAACGCGAGCTTTCTTCGTTTCGTAATGCTCGGGGGGCACTCGTGCTTACTTAAAGGGCATGTTCTGTAACGTTGGTGAGCAAACAATACAAAGGAATGGTTACGATGTTTTTTTTGTGTGTGTGTGTGTGCGTGCGTGCGTGCTTATGGTTTACGTTTCAAGCTGCAGCACTATCGCGACAGGCCACAAGGTATGCGTAGCTTTATCAACGGGGGGGGGGGGGGGGGAGAGGGCTAGAGAAGCGCTCTCGCGGTGTGATTTTTGAGATGAACTTACTGGGAAAAGGAAAGAAATAAAGAAAGGAAAGAGAGGAAACAGTAGCGCGGGGGAGATGTTTTAGGCAGGGTGTATTACACGGGACATTACGGTAAGCATATTATGCGAACGTGCGCGTTCATCGCTCTTCCATTGTTATTCAGAAACTCTTCAATACGTCAAACGCAGTTAATTAAGTGAGACGTCTGCCTAGCTAACTGCTAAAAAAGCAAAGGACTTTCTTGATAACGTCGACTGTCGATGTGGTTGTTCGCATTCCGTTCTTTATACTCGATTCTCGCGTCAGTGTCCGGGGTTCGCTTAAAAATCGCCCGCTGCTCGTGGCAGGAATAAGAACCTTAGCTATGTGTTTACTTAAAGGCAAAAAAGTTTTAAAGAAAGAAAGAAAAAGCACTCAGAGGAGCGGAAAATTGAGTACACTGAGAGATTCTGCGTAATGAGGCAATCCGGATCGAACAGAGCCGAGGAGTATACACGCAAAAACTACAATGATCCAATTGATGGACGCTTAATTCTGTTTTCTCGTGCCGGGTCCAGACACGAAGCCCATATAATTTTAATACAAAATGAACGGCACCGCAGCAGCGAAAGCGGCAAGGCAAAGCAAGCAGCACACGGGGGAAAGGGGGAGGAGGAGGGGGGTAGCGCGGTTCCTGGAAGAGCGTGGGCCTGTTTACGGGCGTGAAGGGCTCGGGTTTCAATGAAATTAGCTCATCTTTCATCCGCTATTTTCCTTCTCCTTCTTTTGCTCCTCCTGATCCTCATTCTCGGCCTGGGCAGCTTGGCGTTTAGTGTCACGTTTGCTGACCCCCCCTCCCCCCCCCCCCTCTATCAGCATCATCGCCGCGCGACTCTTGGCGTCTCGAGCGAAGGCCGCGGTAATAACTCCCACTTTTCATTAAAAGTTCGGATGTCCGCCCCCTAGTTTTTTTTCTTTCCTTTCCCGTTCCCGCTTCTCTCATTGTTTCTCAATGATTCTCGCCCACTGTCTTCTATCACAAAACTTTTCACGTCCCTACAGAGGGCGTGGTGGCCGGCAGGCGCTTTCCCGCAAATCTTTAAAGTTCGCGCTGCTGCTCTTGCAGCTTTCTGGAACAAAAAAAAAAAGAGTTCTCGCCTTGCCTCCTTGCTTTTTCTTTTGTTTATATGTGTATATATTTTACTTCCATCGTAGAAATTGCGTTCAAGGGACCGGGAGAAGTTAGCGCAGTGAATGTTGGTGAGGGTGCTTTAAATCTGCCTCCATGTTTCTTTCTTTCTCTCTCAACCTACACTATTTGAGCATGTAATCCAACAGGCCTCCTTTTTCTCTCGCTATACTTATTTTCGCTCTGCACCTCTCTCTCTCATTTACTGCTGCTTCCAGCAGATGCTTTAATATGCCGCGGTAAGGCGTCTGCAACGTCTGAGATTCGATCTTGGTAATCGCTCGCTGATGAGCGTGCGGAGGAAGCGAACACGCACTGTGTTCCTCCACCTACACTTTCCTCACTGCTCCACGATTGCAACGTTGTTGTTGTTGTTTTTTTGCCCTTCTCTCTGCCGAAATTATTCGATTTTCTTTTCTTTTTGCCTGGCTGAAATCCTGTGACTGCTGTTTAAACATACGCGCCTGCGAAAGAGCTTTCAGCAACAGCGTTCTCACCGGGCGCGCGTTCTTCTACAGAACACCCCAATATCCATGTAGCTCACTCTTACAGAACATTCTTGTTTTTTTTCTTTTTCCTCATGCCACTAGTCTAACCTATCCGCTCGTCCTCCCCTTCCTCCTTACCCATCGTCTCGCATTTTACTCTTTTTTTTTTCGCTGCTCACCAGCTGCGTACATCAACAGCGGTAGCGTTTCCCGGGCGACCTTATTTTGTCAGCCTACGTCTCCGCCTAATGACATCGCCGCATCCCTTCTTGTCTTTATTGCTTTTTGCTCGTGAGAAACATTGTTTGGCATTTTCTTTCTTGCGAAATAAAAATAAACTAGAAAAAAGAAAATAAGTCGCTTTTGCTCTCTATATTTCCGACGTTTCTTTTTACGTCACTTTGACGCTGCACGTAGAAGGGTTGGGGAAGGAGGTGAAGGGAGGAGCCATGGGAGAGCTTCTGAAGACGCAAAGCAAAAAGTAACTCCTTACCGAAGCAACAAGAAGAAGCTTGGGATGAAGGTTCACGTGGCGCATTGAAAGTTTCAGCTTACACGTAGGCCGATAGTATTCAAATCCTGTGTACGCTAACTTCGTTTCGCTACCGCTTTTTGCCCCTCACAAAAAAATATTGCGTTAAGGGGAAGAACGCAGACAATATCGCGTACACATTCACAGGAAGTGCTGTGGCGGTGGTGAAGTAATTTGCTCTCTTATTTTTATTTCTTTTTTTTCAATTCTTCCTCCTCAGCTCTTTTCTTTTTTTTTTCGTCGAAATGCCAGTGAAGACAGCGCCAGCTGCACTTGTGCCTCTGCCACCTCGCAATATGTTCTTGCCTCCTTTTTTTTTTTTTTACCACTGCGTGTAAGGCATGGCCACCGCCCGCGCTTCCTTATTCATAATGCGGCCCCTTCTTTTACCTTCGGGAGCGGTGAAAATGAAGCTCGGCGCGTGAGTCTCTGCGGCAGGCACTTTGGTCGGCACGAGCACCGGTCCGCTGTCGTGTCACTGACGCCTTAACGCCGTGACGCCTTAACAACCTCGGTGTCACAGCGGTCGTGCAGCGGCCTCGACGGCCGGCATAGTGTCACAGCGGAAAGAGAGTGGACCACTTCCTTTCGAGTTACGGATGCACAAGCTGCCCCTCGTCGCCACGATCAAAGCCTCTGCTTTTCTTTTCTCTCTTTTTTCTTGTTTATTGAAATGAAAATAAAAGAAAGAGACGTAGTCGCATTATAATGGTGACGGTTACTCCTTTTCGCATTGCGGAAACGATGATATAAAAATATATGTAAGAAAATGAAAAAAGAAAGAACAGGTCAGAAATCCACAGCACACAGTCCTATACAACCATGAGCATATCGATACAAAACGTTAAATGCAAGTTGCGCCACAATGAGTTTGCAAACAAAGTCACAAACACACACAAGCGGCCGTGATGTAGACTGCGATGAGTATATAAAGAGATGAGAAATTGCACAGAGTGAAAATTATGCTCGCACAAAATGCAAGAAAGTATAACTGGTAATATACAAGCGCTAATAATTAGAAATAATAGAGGGAACTTATAGCAACATCGCGTGACTGTTAAGTGTGATTTCTAGTACTTGTTAAGGATGGCTGTCTCTTCGTAAATATCTTCAAGTGCGCTCAGTGCCTCTCACTGTGCTTTTTCGATGTTCTTCCTTTCTTTCTTTCAATCTCTTTCTTTCTTGATTTTTTTTTTCTAATGGGAAGCATTCTTCTCCTACAGCAGTCACTTTTTTGTGGGTGGGTAAGTGGGTGGGAGGGGGAGGAGGGCGGCATGTCACCGTTATCGTGGGCCGATCCCGATGATAGGACAGTCTAAAATTATGTGCAGCGGGGCGACTGGTAATGTGCCATTGAGTATGCGTACTTGGTTTTAGTTTGCTTTAAATCTTATATCTTGTCATTAGAAACATTGCCTTGCTCACCATAAATATTAGCACTATAGCATATAATCTCTACAGAACCGTTCTGTACACAACAATTACATTATTCATACAACTGTTCTCTACAAATAATGAATTATTTGCATTACGTTGACGTCAATTACAGTAAATTTTTTCGATTTTTTTCTTTCTGATTGGGAAGCTTGCCCTTAGACATATGTGTTGTTCAATAAAGATTGAGACTGGTGCTCTGGTATTTTTATTTCAGAATATTATAGGGACTTTATCTCCCTTTATATCCTCCCCAGTGTTACACGCACGAGACGGGTGCGAGTGTGGAAAAGGCGTTTTATTCTAGTAAACCCACGATTATATAGCCGCCGTGCAAGGGGGCGTACAACGCTTCGCTTGCGTGTGTGCATGACTGTCCACAATGCCATCCCTACGTCGCACCGAGTAAGTGAAATGACCATGTCCCACCATTTCTCTCAAGCTTAAATAGCATAAGTCAAGCGGTCTTTTGACGCCTACCTAATTGCCTCCAATGTGTTAACGACGCCTGGTTCCATGTCTTGTTCCATATCAAAGCAACGCACTTTTTGATACGAAAGCGCCAAATGGGCCATTGAGCAAAAAGCATCGCGTCTGGCACTTGTAGCAGCGAAACGGTACCTCAGCTCCCATTGCTATTGACTGTGACGCCACGTCAGGAGCGCGCCTCTACGAAGCTTAGCGGGCGAAGGGGCACACCTGCTGTAGCGCTAGCGGGCCAGATATTGCGTGCGGAGAGAGGGCACCGCCGCGACGCCACGTCACTCTCGCTCTCGGAGGCCTGTATCATCCGCTCGTTCCTTGTCCGCGCAAGCTCTCGCCAGACTTCTTAATGCGCCTCGGTGAGGCCAAATCAAAACATGCCAAGCGCCTCAACGCGCTCGCTTGCCCGCGAGGAGTTATACGGGCACATGCCCGTGGTGCGGGCGCATGCCAATCCTAGGCCACGTTTCGTGAGCATGCATGGCACATACACAAAAGATAAAAATTACGGACCACAGATAACAGGAGGCGGCGCTGTCCAGTTCACATGCAGGAAGAGGTCCAAAGGGCCATCATCCGACAAGCAACACGGCGTGCGGAAGCCAGTGGGGCCCTTGTAGATGGGCTCCACCCATTGAGCGTTTTATTCATCAATAAAGTTCTTCTTCATAACTCGTAGGACCGTTCAGCGTCGTTCAATTGGACATTAGTGCTTTCTCGTTCCCAACTCATAGGAACTGCTTAGGTGTGCTCTGATTTTGATGCGAAAGCGTCAAGTGGCCCATTAAGCTGAAAAGCCGGCGTCTGTCATCTGTAGCAGAGAAAGGGCACCTAAACTCGCATTGCCATCGGCTGCGACGCCACGTCACGGCTACTCCTCGACAGAGCAGAGCGGGCGCAAAGGAACACCTGCTGCGCGACAGCGCGCCAGTTGTTGCTTGAGGGGAGAAGGCATCGCCGCGTCGGTGGCATGCGGCGTTGGCACCGCTCGCTGCTGCTTGCTGGCTCGCCCAGCACGTACCGCATGGCACATTACTAGTCGCAGCGCGAAACTCGAAGGACCGCTCAGCGCCGTTCAATTGGACATTAATGCTTTCTCGATATTTAAAAGATACAGGATTGAATCAGCGTCTGTAATCCGGACTGAGTGACTGAACGATATCCCCGGTGGACTTTCTCTTCTTTCTTTAATCTTTCCGTCCCCGTTTCCCTTTCCCCAGTGTAGGGTAGCCAACCGGGCTCAGTCCTGGTTAACCTCCCTACCTTTCATTTATCATTTGTTCTCTCTCTCTCTCGTTCCCAACTCATAAGAAGTGCTTACGCGTCGTCGAGTTCTACTCCGGCGGCTGTAAAGGCTGCTGCTACGTATGGCGCCCCCGCGCGGGCTCTATCTTGAAAGCGAACTGCGGTGAGTACAGAGTCCATGTGGGCGGAGGGCTCAAACCTTCCTGTGCGCTGTGTTCTCGACGCTTAGATGGCCTTGAAGCGAGAGGCAGCACGAAGGTCGATTCGCTCGCTGCTGCTGCCGCGCTTCCTGAATCCAGCGTTCTGATACCGAGTTTCCGCGGTCATCGAGCGAAGTGTGGTTATGTTCGCTTGTGCGCACGGGACACCAGAGTTGTTAATTTAGTTAGTAAGCTAATGTTTGCAAGTTTATACGGCCGATAAAACTACTATACTTACTTCGCATAGCTGTCTAATTTGCTATTGCAATCGATGCTTCACCTTTCGGGCGAAATTGCGAGTCTTGTTTTTTTGTGCTTTGACCGACGTTGTTTTTCCTTGTTGAAATGCTTCAAATACGTACTTCCTTTTTTTTGCTATGCCACTCCAGCCTTCGCTTTCTCGTCGTTCCCTGCTTAACGTTTCATCCACTGGCTTACGCCCACGCCTCCGAGCTTCCTTCGTC